>NC_139633.1:8077564-8105064 GCF_964638095.1 Poromitra crassiceps | reverse complement strand
CCCCGGCATGGCGGGACACGGTGCCAGGCATGCCTCGCTAAGGCCGCCGCTTGCCTACTGTAGGCCCGCTCCCCACTGCAGTACACAAGATGGTGGTGTGTGTTGAGAGCGCTGCTATAGAGACTGTGAGACGCTGATATTTCACACCGTCTTGATTTCCTCCCCGGCTATTATGATGCGCTGCTGGCAGCCATCTTGGAGCTGTAACCGCAGAGGGGGGTAAGTGTCGTGGGGGTTCCCAAGGTTTCATTGCCCCCTGCACAGTTTAGCACTGGGTAGCATTAGCTGTTAATGGCCCTTCTAACTAAAAGGGGTGATTCAGACGGACAGCATCCAAGCCCGTAAAGACGCCACGGAAAGCATCTCGCTAAATAAGGAATACGTCTTAAACCCGGGAGGTGTCGTTTCCAACACTTCCCCGCCATGTGTCTTACTTTCAGATAGCACGCATTTGTGTCGCTTTCTAACACTATGCGTTTAAAAGCAACACCTACTGGCACAACGTACAGAATGCTGTCATAATGTTGTGACAACTATGTTTGTCTCAAATTAGATGCTTGGATGTGCTGAAATGTCCTTTTCAGAAGTTCATTAAGGGCGTTTTCACACTGGAAGCGATTGCTTTCCTGCTGTGCCCCGAGTACGATTGCCCCTCCATCCCCCTCTCCCCTCTCCCCCTGCTGGTCAGCTTTCACGTTACAAATGCTGTTCCGTTCCCGAGACCACTTGACTATCTACAAACTCCCGGACAATAGGTGGCGATATGCACCTAGATGGCTTGCGATCCGCCAAATAAACACTACAAAGAGAAGGAGTAGCTATTAAGGCTAACGTTCATTAAGTTACATTTCAACATTTGCCATGTGGATAGTATTGGAGTGGACGACCAGTTAATCCTGGTTTGGACTTTTGCTTGTTATGTTTGTGTATTGTTTGTTTTCTATACAGTGATGAACTAGCCTGGCAAATGAGCTAGCTGATAGCTAGCGTCAGGTTCCCAGGCTAGCAAAAGTCCAAACCATAGGATAACTAGTCGTCACACAGTAGCAGTCCACTTCAGTGTTGGGGTGTGCTTGTGTTCACACTCCAGTACCATGCCTGGGCATGCTTCAAGTGGACCCAAACGAACCGGACCTGGGGGCAGTTTGAGGACAAGTGTGCTAGGAAACGGTCCCGGGTCCTGAGTGTGAAACCACCCTGAGGCCCTGAGACAGTCATGGAGAGAAGCAAGAATATGGTTCCTGCTAGAACGCGAAGAGAAGCATGCGAGCTACATGCGAGCAAGCGCGCGAGAGCACGCAAAGCACGCTAGAAATGAGCGTGCAGTTACTCACATGACCTCAAGAGGTCGCAAATGACAATATTGGTCGTTTTAACACCCTGGAATAGACTTATGAATTTGGTTAAAACGGATGTAAGGCGGGACATCCGTTCATTGCCGGACAGCCGCTCATTTCGCCAATCACCTGCCTCGGTTTTGTGTGTCTTGATTGGACGAATATCGCACTTCCTTCATCCGTTCATGGCGGGACATCCACTCATTTCTCCAATCACCTGCCTCGGTTTTGTGTCTTGATTGGACGAATATCGCACTTCCTTCATCCGTTCATGGCGGGACATCCACTCATTTCTCCAATCACCTGCCTCGGTTTTGTGTGTCTTGATTGGACGAATATCGCACTTGCTTCCATTCTGAAGCTTTTTTTTTTTTCATTTTCTTTGAAAGATGACAACTTCCTCTGGTCTTTGAGCATTCAAAGATTGTGGAAGAGATAGACTGGCTTGAGAGACTAGCTCTGAAATATCCAACTTTGGAAGAGCTGACCTAACAAGGCTCACATTTCAGGATTTGTGCATCTTCCCTCTGTTTTCATGCATAAACCGCCATATTATTTTACCCAAACTATCTGATTTCTTGACACCTTTTCATTTTAAATGTCAAGTGATGACATCAAACTAACAACTAGTCTTAGATGATCATAAATTACAGTATGTTTTGCCATTCCCAGACAAATGAGGCTATCATCGCGAGGAGGATATAAACTAATATTAGCTTTTATAGTTGTCTGCGTGGTCATAAGATGAAATCTGCACCTTCACTCATCTACAAGTATGTAACAAGGTTAGCGAGATTTGATTACACGGAATCTAAATTTAGCCGGGCAACGTATCAAATCAAATGGAGAAAACAATATGTACAATCAGAGTTAGGGCTTTGCTAAGATCCATTATTTAATAAGAGATCCCCGATCTAATCTAAAGTGTATCCAAGAAATCTGCTGCTGCGCACTCATGTTCTTAAATTAGATCTGTCTTATTTGCTTTTTATTCGTATGCCTAATGTATGTGTGTGTGTGTCTGTGTGTGTGTGTGTGTGTGCGTGTGCGTGTGTGTGTGTGTGTGTGTGCGTGTGCGTGTGCGTGCGTGCGTGCGTGTGTGTGTGAGAATAGATACATGACATAATTTCATTGTTCTGCTTGACTCTGCTCAATTTGTGCCTGTAAAATGAAATGAAGATTACGAGTGTGCATGGATCTGTGTGCGGCTATAATAGATTCTCAGCAGGGACCATGTCCAATTGCACAGTGCTAATTCCCCCTTTCCCATTCACTTTAACTACTGTACATAGAGTATAGAGACACTGCAATGATATAGGCCACGCCCATCACGGGGGAAAAGCTCCGTTCATTTCCACACACCAGCGTCATTTTCCTTGAATTAAACATAGCTAAAAGCTGTTGTGTGGTGGGCTGCGCAGACAACAAATGTAAAAAAATCGCCAGTTAAAGTTTTTTTGTACTCCGGAGCAAAACAAGGAAGCCATTGAGAATTGGCGAGAAGAAAAATGTGGATCTAGCTGTCAAGGAAGTACGGTAAGTTGGAGTGTTCATCTTCCGTATATACGATCTTTTTGTGCAACACGCAACCATGCACGCGCCATAGGAGAACGCCAGGATTGGAGGGGGGGGGGGGGGGGTTCTGTTTCCCCCCGTTTTGGGCGTGGTTTCTGAATGATGACGCGCTCCGCAGTGTCTCTATGTCAGTGTTTGGATATGTGAGAGAGAGAGAGAGGAAAAAAGAGAGAGAGAAGCCATTTTTCCTTGTTTTACCAATATATCTGACATTGTTATTGCTGGATTGTTAGTTAGTGAAACAGCACAAATACAAATAGAAATGCTAAATACAAGATTTCAATTATTTTTTGTTTCTCTCATGTTCCCCCCCCCCTTTCTGATAACCAAAGTTATTTCACTTGCTAAAATTGTTCTGCTTCATTGCAGAGGCGTAAAATGCCACGTTTTGAAAAATGTCTTTTGCAGACGTGTTGTTTCAAATGTATGTTGTTATTATTCTACACATCGCTCATTTGCAGACACATCAAATGCTTATTCTGCTGATTTGGGTCGCTATATTTGGAAGGGAAATAGGTCAGTGACTCAAATGAAGACAACAGCCATGGGTTTGACTCGGCCCCGCCATAAACATGCTGATCGGCGTGTAAATGTCCGCGCGCGCTCGCGAGCCGAAGGCTTTTAATTGGCTCGCTTTTATCACCCATCGTGCCTGTTATCTCCTGCCAAGCTGCACTCCACGTGCCCAGGCGACCCTCGACCTTTCTGTGCCCAAGTTTACAACATGGAACCCAAGCCACACAGAGCATGAGCGGGACGGTGTACAGTGAGTAGCCCATAACTTTGGCATGTAATAAATGTATGCGCCTGTCACAGGCCAATAGAGGGCGCCGTAAAACATCTCAATTTAAGATTCAGGGCTAACTGAGCCCCAAATAAAAAAGAGGTGTTGCGTGAGCGGTGTCAAGGAGACGGACTGAGACATACACAAGCTACACGAGCTGCATCCAGCTTTATCTGTGCAACTGTCTAGTCTCTCCCTCCGGCTCAATTACATTCATTTCAATGGGCTTCACCAATATGACATTTGACATTAAGCCAAAGCAATATCCATCATCATCATCATCATCATCATCATCATCATCAACAATAACAATAATTCTACATATCTGTGGATTGCAGAAGTGTACAAAGCGGACATTTCATTCTGGAGACCGCGCTGAATATAGTCAGTTATGCATCCTTGCAGTTATGGGAAGGCTGTTGCAGCAGGTTCAGCCTTTACGTAAGGAAAAGTCAAATGTATAGTTGTCATAAGGACTCTCTTTGGAAACATACTGTAGGGTACTGGAGAGGGCACGGATTGTTTTTAATTGCACACATCCAGTACCTTGCCAATTAGTTTCATGGCGCACCGTCTGTGGCTTTATATTTGCAATCAGAAATATCACTTTATTGACTATGAAAAGTATTCAAACAGATGTTACACGCAAGCAAAATGTGATTTCTTAAAACTTCTAAGCAATACTGTAGCTGTCCAGTGGCACTGTATAAGCTTCTAATACCCCCTTTTCCATGAAAACAAACATATATTGGTCTGGGTGCCATTGTCTGGTATGTCCCCTTAACTCACTGTGCATCTGACAGAAGGCTACTCACAAGGCCTGGTGTCGCCTAGCCATGCCATTCTCTACCTCTTTGATACTGTGATTTACTACGGGAGAGTCTGTCGTGCATTAAAACTAAAGTAACTAGCCTGTTTCCAAAATGTAAGGAGTAGAAAGTACAGATATTTGTGCTAAACTGTAGGGAGTAAAAGTAAAAAGTTGTCAGAAAAATAAATACTCAGTAAAGTACAGATGCCTGAAAATCCTACTTAAGTACAGTAACAAAGTATTTGTACTTAGTTACTTCCCATCTCTGGATTTATGTGGTCCATGCAGCACAGAACATCAAGGGAAAACATGTGATTCTTTTTTTTTGTGGTCCATGCAGCACAGAACATCATGTAAAAACATGATTTATGTGGTCCATGCAGCACTGAACATCATGTCAAAACATGATGTCTGTGGTCCATGCAGCACAGAACATCATGTCAAAACATGTGATTTATGTGGTCCATGCAGCACAGATCATCATGTAAAAACATGATTTATGTGGTCCATGCAGCACAGAACATCATGTAAAGACATGTGATTTATGTGGTCCATGCAGCACAGAACATCATGTCAAAACATGTGATTTATGTGGTCCATGCAGCACAGATCATCATGTAAAAACATGATTTATGTGGTCCATGCAGCACAGAACATCATGTAAAGACATGTGATTTATGTGGTCCATGCAGCACAGAACATCATGTAAAGACATGTGATTTATCTGGTCCATGCAGCACGGAACATCATGTAAAGACGTGATTTATGTAGTCCATGCAGCACAGATCATCATGTAAAGACATGTGATTTATGTGGTCCATGCAGCACAGAACATCATGTAAAGACATGTGATTTATGTGGTCCATGCAGCACAGATCATCATGTAAAGACATGTGATTTATGTGGTCCATGCAGCACAGAACATCATGTAAAGACATGTGATTTATGTGGTCCATGCAGCACAGGACATCATGTAAAGACATGTGATTTATGTGGTCCATGCAGCACAGATCATCATGTAAAGACATGTGATTTATGTGGTCCATGCAGCACAGAACATCATGTAAAGACATGTGATTTATGTGGTCCATGCAGCACAGATCATCATGTAAAGACATGTGATTTATGTGGTCCATGCAGCACAGATCATCATGTAAAGACATGTGATTTATGTAGTCCATGCAGCACAGAACATCATGTAAAGACATGTGATTTATGTGGTCCATGCAGCACAGATCATCATGTAAAGACATGTGATTTATGTGGTCCATGCAGCACAGGACATCATGTAAAGACATGTGATTTATGTGGTCCATGCAGCACAGATCATCATGTAAAGACATGTGATTTATGTGGTCCATGCACCACAGGACATCATGTAAAGACATGTGATTTATGTGGTCCATGCAGCACAGGACATCATGTAAAGACATGTGATTTATGTGGTCCATGCAGCACAGAACATCATGTAAAGACATGTGATTTATGTGGTCCATGCAGCACAGAACATAATGTCAAAACATGTGATTTATGTGGTCCATGCAGCACAGAACATCATGTAAAGACATGTGATGTATGTGGTCCATGCAGCACAGATCATCATGTAAAGACATGTGATTTATGTGGTCCATGCAGCACAGGACATCATGTAAAGACATGTGATTTATGTGGTCCATGCAGCACAGGACATCATGTAAAGACATGTGATTTATGTGGTCCATGCAGCACAGGACATCATGTAAAGACATGTGATTTATGTGGTCCATGCAGCACAGAACATCATGTAAAAACATGTGATTTATGTGGTCCATGCAGCACAGAACATCATGTAAAAACATGTGATTTATGTGGTCCATGCAGCACAGAACATCATGTAAAAACATGATTTATGTGGTCCATGCAGCACAGAACATCATGTAAAAACATGATTTATGTGGTCCATGCAGCACAGAACATCATGTAAAAACATGTGATTTATGTGGTCCATGCAGCACAGAACATCATGTAAAAACATGATTTATGTGGTCCATGCAGCACAGAACATCATGTAAAAACATGTGATTTATGTGGTCCATGCAGCACAGAACATCATGTAAAAACATGATTTATGTGGTCCATGCAGCACAGGACATCATGTCAAAACGTAGCGTGTTGTCGGCAGGGGATCCTAACTGAAAGGCTGTTTGTGTGGCTCCATAATGCTCTGCAGCCTTGCCATTCCGACACTAATCCTGCTTGTTGGTCCCTGGACTGACAAACAGCAGAGTCGGGTTTCTAACTCTTCACTGGACTCGGGACGCGTGATGACAGGGGACAATCCTGTCATAGAGTTGAGCTCGTCGTATTCATCAACATGCTGTAAAACCCCATCAAGGTTGATTTTCATGGACTAGCATGGAATACCAGCCTATTTATCACATCTGATATATGGACTCATCTGATACAGTACATGCTTCGTCATCTAGGTTATGTTGTTTTGATTTCATGCTTTGTTGATTATTATAATGTGTGTTATAATGTAACACACAATAATGTGTGTACATGTAAAATGTGTTGTTGTTACTCGTTTGTTTATGTCTGTTTTTGTTGTTGTTTTATTTTGTTCCATTTTTTGTTTTGTTATTTTGCCCCAGTCAAGATCCACTCTGGTCCTAGATGACTGAGTAGTGACCAAGTTCAATTTCTTTGCGACTGAATTAATTTGTTTCAATTATTCTTTATTTAGAATTAGGTTATTTTCAGAGCCGGGTCCTACATGGTCTCTTGCTGCCCTCTAGAGTACTGTACTATTGCACCTCACTCTTAGTTTCTCCTTCTCTCCAGCACGCACGCACGCACGCACGCACGCACGCACGCACGCACGCACGCACGCACGCACGCACGCACGCACGCACGCACACACACACACACACACACACACACACACACACACACACACACACACACCTACACCCAGTGGGGCTCCCCTCCCCTCGCTACCCTCTGCCTCTCTGAACCTGTTACCATAAGTGGAACAAGGACAGTCCAAATAAGTTCTGACATGCAACACTCTCACATCTCCACAAACAATGATTCGCCTGCGCTACACAGGACTTCTACAGATTTGATCCTATACTGAAGATAACACACAGATTACAGTATTACCAAATTGTACTGGTCATCCTTGTATAATATTCTGGCTGCATAATATGGATAAAGGTAACACAAATGAACATGTCTAATTATTATAGGCCAGTGGTTTCTCAAAGTGGGGAATAATTGATTTTCACTGTAATTCCATCCATACTGTGAGTAATGTAATGACAGAGTGGATCATTATTTTGATCATGAGTTTCACACACTTTCTGTATAATAAAACAGCTAAAAGCAAAAAATCTTATCAGATGGGGAATCCTATAGGACCAAATCTGATCAAATTGGGCTCCGCGGTCTAGTTTGTGTCAGTTTAGCGGTCTTTGCCCATGGAAATAACGTTTGAGAACCACTGATATTAGGCTACCGTACCGGATTCTCCTTGCACTCTGTTGCAGCAGTTATACTGTTGAGAGTTAACTCCCCGCAGGCAGCAGGAGGCCTGAAGGACCCCCCCCCCCCCCCCATTGTAATAATAATAGTTAAAACAACTCTCAGAAAACATGACGGTGCTTGCGGTCTGGGCAATTCGTCTCTCCCCTCACATAGCTATGCGGTGATGTCTTCATCGGCGCAACCAGGCAGGCAGGCAGGCAGGCAGGCAGGCAGGCAGGCAGGCAGGCATGGCGTGTAGCGAGCTGCTCCTCCGTGATCATGGGCTCAGTGTCTTGACAGAGGCCCTGCCTGCCTGCCTGCCTGCCTGCCTGCCTGCCTGCCTGCCTGCACATCCCCTCAGGTGCCTCTGTCAGACACTGAGCAGTGTGACGACGAACAAAAGCCGAGGACGGGACGGATCGCACAGATCCCCCTCCAGGCCAACGGGGGCAGTTGTTGTCTCTCTTCCCTGAGACCTGTCAAACTGTGAAGGAGGGCCTAAAAGAATGGGAATAATAACCCCCAAGAGATGAGCGAGTGACGCAGAGACACAAGCCAGACGCTCAGCCGTATACGACCCCTCAGTGGAAATATGTACGAAATGTTTTGCCCCAAAGTCCTGACAAGTTTCATGCGTTAATCATGTGAGACTATAGTCGCAGCACTGAAATAGTGTGGTGTGTTCGCTCAAAAGCAGACTATGATCCATCTATCTCTACGCTATACCAGGCAAGAGTTTTGGACACACCTGACTGAGTGTTTTTCATTCTCTTAAAGCCAATTTGATCTAAAAGGCTTCTGCTCAGAGACGTGTATATAGAAGAGTCGCAACATCTCCATTCACACCAATGGACTAGTCTTTCCCAGAAGTGAGGTTCTGGATTAAGCAGCGCTGTCGAGTTGCAGCAAAATGGGCAGTTTGTGATGTACTTTGAAAGGGTCCGACGTTTAAAGAATCAAATTGTATATTATCTGCTTTTATTTTAGCATTCAAAAGTAGCGCGAGCCTCCTGCCTGGCTATTCGTTGGCTACTGAGTCCCACATTTTGGTCCTCCGCTGACGCCACTCTCTTGCTAGATTGCTCTGCTTCTGCGGAAATGCGTGAACATGTGTCTCTTAGACAAATAGAAATATGCGAGTTGAGCCGATGTATGAATTTCTTTCCAAAGCCTTTGTTGCCATCAAGGCAAAGGGCGCCTACTTAAAGAATCCAAAATATAAGAGAGGTTTGATTTGGCTAACACTAGTTATCAAACCATCGATCGATCAATCCATCTATCTATCTACTGTATCTATCTATCTATCTATCTATCTATCTATCTATCTATCTATCTATCTATCTATCTATCTATCTATCTATCTATCTATCTATCTATCTATAAAATGCCCTTTGTCAGAGTGGAACTTTTGGCTTGATAATGACCTTGTTCCAAGTGGGGCAGTGTTGACGGTGACACCATGGACTGGCCTGTTTGTTTGTTTAGTTTTTTTGACTGGCTGCTGAGTGGCCATGCAGGGCGGGCAAGGTGTCGGACGGCCTCTCGGGTCCTCGGGCCATCTGTTTGGGGTCCTATTTTAGCGGCGGAGATGTGTGGCCGTTTTCTGCTTAATTAGGTCCAGTAAACAGGCACTCATCAAAAAGCAGCTGCTAACGTCCCCATTAAGATAGAAACACACACACAGAGACAACACACAAACACAGACACACACAACACACAAACACAGACGTGATAAACAAGCACACACACACACACACACACACACACACACACACACACACACACACACAGCATTAATGGCTCTGGGGATGGTTGAGGTCAGTTGTGGAGTGACCTCTGTCACCTTGACCACTTCACCCAAACACACTCCTAAGAGACACACACTGTACTTGTGTCGTTGTAAAGGAGAGACACGATAAATGGTTGTGATGTGTGTGTGTGTGTGTGTGTGCGTGCGTGCGTGCGTGCGTGCGTGTGTGCGTAGGTGTGTTGTGCATGTGTTGTGTTCCATTGTATCGTGTGTGTATGTGTGTGTGCGTGCATGTGTGTGCTTGTGTGTATGAGTGTGTGCATGTGTGTGCTTGTGTGTATGAGTGAGTTTACGTGTGTGCATGCATGTGTTGCACGTGTGTGCATGTGTGTGTGTTTGCGTGTGTATGAGTGAGTGCACGTGTGTGTGTGTGTGTGTGTGTGTGTGTGTGTGTGTGCATGTGTGTGTGTGTGAGAGAGAGAGAACGGGTATCGTTGCCACATTACCACCTCATATGAGAGTGAGAGCGATTAAACGGTAATAGCGCCGTTATTGGGCTGCACGGATCGCCGACGCTGAAAAGCAAACAAGCCAACAGGAGGCAGCGTTTCCGCCTCTCCATGTTTTGTGATTTCACACAACAAAGTTGTAAACTGGGGGGGTGGGAGGGAGGGGGGGGGGGGGGGGGGTCTACTTAACCACACTGGACGGGTGCCAAATCTCCATCGGGCATTAGCAACCAACTGGTGCATGCTCATTAAAGAGCAGAGAAACCTATAACCATTAAAAGGCCATTAGGCTGCATGTAATTTGGTGCAGCTAAATGGCGGAGAGTAATCAAAAGCACATGAAGCCCAGCTGGGCCACTGGGCAAACTCTTTCCATTAGGGGGGCATCCATCATCCACAATGGCAGCTTTTTGGGGGGTCAATTTTCCCGTGCCGCTCGATTCTTCCCCCCTCCGTCACGTTTCCTACGTCCGTCCGCTCTCTCTCTCTCTCTCCTCCTCCTCTCACTGCAGCACTGTGTCCATGTTCGTTGTCATCAGCATCAATATAATTATACTTACGCTAACGGCGAGATTTTTTTAAATGTAAAAAAAACAAAACACGTGTCTTACCAGCTTTAACACATTGACTGCCAGCCGTTTTTTTCTTGCTGTAGGTAGCTTCTGCCAAGCCGTTTTTTTGAGGATTGTGGCTCATTTTACAAGCGCCGAGGATTATTTTCTGCTTGGAGTTTGTGAACATACAATATCTCAAAAGTACTAATAGAATGTGTACTTTCTCTGTCTAAAAGAGTTAGTTTGTAGAGTTAGTAGTTATGTAAGCATTATCAGTTGAATACAGCATGGTTTTAGCATCAGAACAAATATTCAGAGATAAACGGCTTTTTGTGAAATTCGATAGAGCTGTCACTTTAACCATTCATTTTTGGCTCTCTCTCTCTCTCTCTCTCCCTCCCCCTCCCCCTCTCGCTCTCTCTCTCTCTCTCCCTTCCCCTCGCTCTCCCTCCCTCTCTCTCTCTCTCTCTCTCTCTCTCTCTCCCTCCCTCTCGCTCTCCCTCCCTCTCTCTCTCTCTCCCTCCCTCTCGGGAGGGAGACGCACTAGGTTTAATCCTAGTGAGAGGGGGAGAGGGAGAGAGAGAGAGAGAGAGAGAGAGAGGGAGGGAGGGAGAGAGAGAGAGCGAGAGAGAGAGAGAGAGAGAGAGGGAGAGAGCGAGAGGCAGAGTTCAACTCCTCCCTCTTCTTGGGTGCAGCGGCCGTCACAGTCTCAGTGCTTTTGCTGCTCTCCTGTGCCTGTCTGCAGGCTGCTGTTTGAGGAAGTCGGCATGGACTCGCTCGCTTCTTGGGAGTTTTGGTTGAGAGAAGCTTTTGCGATTCTGGTCATATTTATGCTGCGTGTTTCAAAGTGTGTTCCACCTGTAATGTATTATGTAAATTTGCAATCCCGCATCGCCAGCAATCAGCGTGAAAACGAGAGCGTTTTCCCCCAACCATTTTCATGAGAATGTAATACTGTAAAATCGCCTCGCCATTTCCTTGGAATGGCTTGCTCCCTTTTTCTTTGATTTCGCTCGTCTGGGGGAGCACTGTCAACACTTAGTGGGTCGGTAAAATAGATTATACACATTCAATACCTCCAATAATTGTACAGGAGACGTAAAAGGGATTGATCAACGCCCCACCGTCAAAAAAAAAAAAACGATTTTTTTGACGTATCCATACGTCCTTGGCAGTGAAGCGCTGGATTTTTTTTGACGTATGCATACGTCGCTGGCAGTTAACGTGTTAAATCATAAAGTGTGGCTGCAATCTGGAACTGAGATGCTGTACTTTAGTTTAGATGTGCCCTATTTCTACAATAAATAGAGTCAAGTATGGACAACGTTATATTTTTTTCTCCTCTCTCCCCTTTGGTATCCTTGAAGCAATCACAGTCTGGCCCGGGTTGTATGAGAGTATTATTATGCACAATTTACTGATGTCACGTTCTATCATACATCTTTCCTCTCACTGCCAATTGGAGCCATCAACATACCATTGGGGCAGTGGTGGCTTAACGGTTAGAGAAGCGAGCCTGTGACCGGAAGGTCATCGGTTCAATCCCCGGTACTGGCAGGATAAATCTGCGTGGGGAAAGTGAAAAGGCAGCGCTTGCCCCCCTCCCTCATTAACACCACTGAGGGGCCCATGAGCAAGGCCCCTAACCCCAACCGCTCCAGTGGAGCTGCTCAGTGGCCAGCAGATCAGACTGTGGTTGTACTGGTCAGAAAAAAACAAAAAAATACAGAGTTGCCTCGGACAGCTTCTGTATCATTGTCTCAGGTAAATGTTGTATTATGCTGAAAGCGTCACTAGTTTGATATGAATACAGTTTGATATGATGTATCATTTGCTCTTGCTCCTCAACGTCAATATATTGTGACTCGGAAAGTAGTGCCAAACAGCCGAGCCGATCGGGATCTACTGGTAGATCTCACGGTGCTTACTTATGGTAGATCCCCAAATCATTTTTGGATCATGACTTGTAGGTGTCCGTGTCTTGAATTCAACCAGTCCGTCTGTCTGTGCAGGTATCTTTTCTTGTCACATAGGCTACTGCCTGTTAAAACACCTGTTAAAATGCTCACCTGCCATCATCCTTGGTGGAGATACTTGCTTTTATTGACCAGATGTCGACCGTTTGAATTCATAAATTGCAAACGGACCATTTAAATATACATTAGCAAATACTGTTCATTGTTTATTGCTTATCATTGAAATTATGAACAACATTTCATTTATGGTTATGTCTACTCTACCCACACTTAGTTATGAATTATGGAATACGAGTTTATGATATTATTATTATTGTTGTTGTTGTTGTTGTTGTTGTTGTTGTTGTTGTTGTTGTACAAAGTCTAATTAGGCCTAACAGGTAGATCTTGTGCTGTTGACAAATGTAAAAGTAGATCTGAAGTGTAAAAACATTGGGGCACCCCTGCTGTACAGTACAGTATATCCTTCAACAGTTTGTCAGGAACACTGACTACGTTTACATGCACACAATATTCCGGTTTTTGCCCATATTCGGAAAACGACAATATTCCGACTAAATGAATAATCCACTAATATTCCCGTTTACATGCAGCTGTAGCTCGCCCTCCCTGACACGTGAGGGGGGGGGGAGAGAGAGATGCAGGTAGGCGGAGTTTTTCTGTTGAGAATAAACAGAGCAGCACTATTCTTACCAGCATCACTTGGTCCATTTCAGGAGCTTGCTGCTGGGAAGTTGCGCATCAAAGTCTTTCATAAAAAGTAGGCTAGTAGCCTACGTTATTACCTCGCAGGCTCGCAAGCATTGTGGACTTCTGTGGGCACTACTCTCTCTTTAAATATCTCTCTCTTTAAATGGATGTTTCTCATCTCCTCCCGATCAGAAATGTCGGTTTTTCTTTTTGCATGCCAGAGATGATGGATTATTATGATTATATCGCCTGTTCTAGTGCTTTCTAGCACACATCAGTTGACCACAAACAAGCAACATGCGTCGCAACCTGCGGTAAAAAACCCTGATTGAGACCCATATTCCGAATGCGCTGTATACATGATCAAAGAATCCTCCTAAAACCCGAATAATACTGGAATAACCCAGATGTCTTAATCGGAAAATGCTAAATTCGGAAAAAGGGAAATGCAACTGGAATATGCTGTTTACATGGCCCTTATCAAATTCAGAATATTGTCATTTTCCGAATAATCGTAGAATATTGTGTGCATGTAAACGTAGTCATTGGTGAAGTTGTAAAATGTAATGGAAGCTAAAGCTGTTAACATTCAAAAGTCCCGATTTTACTATTTCTAAAAAGATATATATATATACCACGCACAAAATCAATGCACCAGAGTGCTACCATAGGATCCAAAGTCGACCACAGTTTGCCACACTGTAGCCTCTCAATACGCTGTATCTTCACCAGCAACTAGCCCTGCACGCTGCATTGTCAATTCACATACTATACGCAGAAGCTCCAGCACCAATTTCACTGTGATTTTCTGAGCCAGCAGTGGTTCACAAAAGGTAGCTACCCTGGGCCTTGTAAACGTCGCGTCGGGCTCCCTGCAGTGCTAAATGGTGTCCGAGGGTGGCTTTATTACGTGTAAAATGTCATTAGGCCGGTGGAGGCACATATTTCTGTGGCGGGTTCTGGCTCTGCGGGCCGTTGTGACAAAGCCAGACTCGGATTAGTCAAATTAGGGGCGCGTTTGGAGCGACACGCCTCGAAAAGGGGTTAAACGGAGTCCACCACGCCACCTTGTTTCAATCACAGGGTATTTATACTCACAGCAGAACATTGGCCACATTCATCCTCTCTATCTTGGAACCTGAAGGTCTTAAGTAGACTTTTGGCCGGTGGTGTCCCAGCAAACCTCCTCCCGTCTGTTTTATGGAAGGAGATGTGATGAGAAAAGGCTTTTGAGGTTTTTTAAGCACATTCTAAACTCGTCGCCAGACAAAAGCAGAAGTCACCGCACAAAGGAAGGAATCTTCACTGATTGTCCGCTCACATGATCATATTTTCAGCACTATATTCCATGAAATACATGATTGGGAACAGCAAGCAGCAGACTTCTCATTCGTGTTATGAAAACAGAGATGCCACCAGCCCTTTTCTCATCTTCTTACAGAGAGCGATCATGATAGAGAAGCTTCACCTAGCAGCTTCTGCTGCAAGAACCTCCAGAAGTTGGCAGAAATCCATGCATTTGGTTGAACTTGGGGTGACCAGGGAAACTCGGCCGATGTGCGCACGTCATGAAGCTGGTCAGCTGAGACAGGTTCACTATGGCTGAACCTTTTGGTGTCTTTGGCCACAAAACAGTCAGATTTCTGTGTTTATGTGATAAATTTAAGTCACCA
Source organism: Poromitra crassiceps (assembly GCF_964638095.1). Taxonomy (NCBI): domain Eukaryota; kingdom Metazoa; phylum Chordata; class Actinopteri; order Beryciformes; family Melamphaidae; genus Poromitra; species Poromitra crassiceps. The sequence goes on along the minus strand of NC_139633.1, from coordinate 8,089,898 downwards.
CACTTCCTGTCCTGACGTGCAAAATGGAAGATTACAGACATTCAATGCTTTCTAGTTCTCTAGAACCTTTATTTGAGAGATGGCACGAACAAACATATCAGAACTGATACTTGGAGAACAGTTGCATGCATTGTTGGGTGGGGTCCATATAGCTCTGATGTAATCATCTGATTGTTTTTCTCTTTATTTTGTATTCTGTAATATTAATGCCACCTAAGAACTCACTAGCTATGTTACCATCATATAGAATAAAAATACAACACAAAATCACTGTGAGAATATCAAAATGGCTTAATTTGTCGGCTCAAAACTTTGCAGCTGTAGAGGACAGGGGGACATGAAGATAGGGGGTGGAGAGTAGGGGACTGGGGGACGTGGAGATAGGAGGTGGAGAGTAGAGGACAGGGGGACGTGGAGATAGGAGGTGGAGAGTAGAGGACAGGGGGACGTGAAGATAGGGGGTGGAGAGTAGAGGACAGGGGGACGTGGAGATAGGAGGTGGAGAGTAGAGGACAGGGGGATGTGGAGATAGGAGGTGGAGAGTAGAGGACAGGGGGATGTGAAGATAGGAGGTGGAGAGTAAAGGACAGGGGGATGTGAAGATAGGAGGTGGAGAGTAGAGGACAGGGGGATGTGAAGATAGGAGGTGGAGAGTAGGGGACTGGGGGACGTGGAGATAGGAGGTGGAGAGTAAAGGACAGGGGGATGTGAAGATAGGAGGTGGAGAGTAGGGGACTGGGGGACGTGGAGATAGGAGGTGGAGAGTAGAGGACAGGGGGATGTGAAGATAGGAGGTGGAGAGTAGGGGACTGGGGGACGTGGAGATAGGAGGTGGGGAGTAGAGGACAGGGGGACGTGAAGATAGGGGGTGGAGAGTAGAGGACTGGGGGAAGTGGAGATAGGAGGTGGAGAGTAGAGGACAGGGGGAAGTGGAGATAGGAGGTGGAGAGTAGAGGACAGGGGGATGTGAAGATAGGGGGTGGAGAGTAGAGGACTGGGGGATGTGAAGATAGGGGGTGGAGAGTAGAGGACAGGGGGACGTGGAGATAGGAGGTGGAGAGTAGGGGACAGGGGGACGTGAAGATAGGGGGTGGAGAGTAGAGGACTGGGGGACGTGAACATACTGTAGGGGTGGAGAGTAGAGGACAGGGGGACGTGAAGATAGGGGGTGGAGAGTAGAGGACAGGGGGACGTGGAGATAGTGGGTGGAGAGTAGGGGACAGGGGGACGTGAAGATAGGGGGTGGAGAGTAGAGGACTGGGGGACGTGAACATACTGTAGGGGTGGAGAGTAGAGGACAGGGGGACGTGAAGATAGGGGGTGGAGAGTAGAGGACAGGGGGACGTGAAGATAGGGGGTGGAGAGTAGAGGACAGGGGGACGTGAACATACTGTAGGGGTGGAGAGTAGGGGACAGGGGGACGTGAAGATAGGGGGTGGAGAATAGGGGACAGGGGGACGTGGAGAGTAGGGGACAGGGGGATGTGAAGATAGGGGGTAGGGAGTAAGGGACAGGGGGACGTGGTGGATAGTAGGGGACAGGGGGACGTGGTGGATAGTAGGGGACAGGGGGACGTGGTGGATAGTAAGGGACAGGGGGACGTGAAGATAGGGGGTAGGGAGTAAGGGACAGGGGGACGTGGTGGATAGTAGGGGACAGGGGGACGTGAAGGGTTACTGGGTTACTTCTTTCAATGCCTCATTTAGTGTAGCTAAACACCCAGAAACATCAGGGCTGCTCAGATACGCCCATGCTTCTCAATAGCATGCAGGCCATGGGGTTGGGAGGGGAATCCCAAAGCCGGAGCACTTTGAACACTGGAAGCCTGACGTTGTTTACACATCATCACACATCAGTTAAGTATTTTTGACAAAAACACATCTGCAAGTTTTTCCTTTTCCTGGAACGAAGAGAAGAATGCATATTTTCTCAATGATACCCATTCATCTTGAAATGAAACAATTATTAATATGGGTTTCACGGGTCATTAAAATCAATCAACACACAATAAAATGTTTAATTTGAGACAGATGAACACGAAAAGTGCAGTTAGGCCTATAGGCGGTTTGCGCCCAACAGCAGTGTTTCACTGAACCAGCTTGTCTCTGCTCCTGCATGAGTGCAATGGGAAACGTTAGGGATGCTTCTGCTTTGTCACTGACTATGAACTATGCCCATTTTTCTAAATAGCATGCTGGTTATGGGGGTATGAGGGAAATCCCGGAGCTGCAGATCCTTTGGCATCGGAGTCCTGCATGGATTTGTTTATGTATCGGTCAATTGATGCACACCGCATTTTGCTGTTGTTGGATGAAAACCAGGAATCTGCAAACAATATGGCCTGTTGAAGACAAGAAGGCGTATTTTCCTCGGTGAGAAAACGGTGTTTTGAAAAGACGCCAAACCTGCAGAACCTTGGAGCACGGTTAAATACACTTTTACACAGCGTGGGTGTAATGTTTAAATCTGTGTTTGTATTACTTTTTTTCCTTTTCCTCTCAATCATTTGACATTGTGTGACTGTGAGCACACACTGAAGAAATCTTATTACACAAGAGTATCACCAGTTTCTGATGTATCTGGTTCATCGGATTACAAGAAGTATCTTTTTGTTTTGCATAGATATTTATTTGCACTGATCTCATAACATTTCGGGAAATGAGCATGAAGTCTGAAACACAGACTACAGATTGTGGGCACGAGTGAAGATTATGTTCCTCCACCATCAATTGCATTATGACAATAGGGTAGTGGGATGATGTATTTTTGTAGGCTTACCCAGAAGTCCCTGTGCTGCTGGTTCTTAGGGGGAGAAGGTGATGGGATTTTTGTATGGGAATTTGGGTTAAATGCACGAAATAAGGTCAGTGGTTTAATCAAAGTTTACGAAACAGCAAAGTTTGTATTCAGCAAGATAATCTTCACAATTGAGGACCACTGTTATGACTTTTGAAGTGTTTTTCTGAAAATCGTGTTAAAAAAGCTTGGGATAGCAGCGATATTTTCCGGACTCATTCCTGTTGTACTCTTTACATTGAGGCGATGCCTCCTCATAGACGCATCATAGCTGGGGTGCGTGCGTATTGTGGGCGTTCCCACACAGACCGGCTGTATCTATAGCGAGATAATAGAGATTGGACACTTACCTTTTTGTCAGATGGAATGTTAGCTAACAGTTAATTTAGGCAAGACTAGCCTAACTTTGGTTAAGGTTTGGGTTATAAGGTTACGCATCTACAACAATTTTATTCAAGGTTATAAGGTTATGGTTGCAGTACGATGTTAACTTCATGTTAGCGGACAGAAAGTTAGCTTGATATTAGACGTTAGCTTGTGTAACGGTAGCCAGCGGTCGGTCGTGCTCTGCAGTGACTAAACCTCCCTCCCTCGAGACAGATGCTAGACTCCATAGGGTTTTAGCCTCCTTGCTATAGAGTGTTCGCCTCCCATGGCGTAGGTTCCCGGTTCGATCCCCAGTTGCGGGGGGGGGGGACAACACAACGCAGGTTAGGCTACACCAGGATGCCAGAGGACACGCTTGATGGATATCTCAGCAGAAGTTTAGTTTGGATGCCAGAGCCTCAGAGGACTGTCAGCTTGGATATTAGCGGTGCCACTACTTGTCTCGGTTGGAAATGAATCCAGTTCTTTGTTGAACTCACATAAGTGCATCAGCGAAATTTACTCTTGTTCTAGCACTGTGAGTACATCTAACAAAATTACTCTTTTAATCTTAAAGAGTGCGGAGGACAATTTGCAGGCATGCAAATTTAGCCAGCATAGATTTTTATTTGTTCCTTCTGTAGGGGACAGACGTTGCAAAACCAACTCAATTGAGTTGATTTCATTTATTTGACTGTGCCATTGGTATCAAGCCAAGACTTTTATGTGCGAGCCATTTAATCTGGCAAATGAAGGGGTGTGAAAGTGACTGTTTGCCTCGTAAAGGTGTGGCATGGCTTTGCAAGAGAAAGTATACTGTAAGGTTGGAAACCACCATCCACTTGACATCAAAGTTTATGAAAGGGCTTTTGGCCTGATAGCCTATTCTTTCTGTCTGAATAAAATCAACAAGTATCAAATTGAAAGGGGACTGCACACACCTTAAGACAAAAAGAATTAAATAATTTTACAGTTATAAATACAAAATAAATCTACTGAATTACAATATTCTTTACTTTCATTAAAATGTTTGGGTTATGCAAAAATCAAGTTATACCTCCATTTAGCATAATTATATGATTTAATTATGTGATGTGATCAGTAACAAAATGTATTCTACGCAAAACACGTAGATTACATTAATTTGATTATGTTTAATAAAACAAGGGCAAATTTGGCCCAGGGCCACGTGCGTCTTTGGCACAAATAGCATACCTCCATCCACTTGGAGATGATGCGCCACTTGTCCGCTCTACTCCCACCACTTATAGCCTCAGCCAGGAAGGATGATGACATGGTCACCACCGATGACATCATCACAAATGACAACCTATCCTTTATCCGTTCCTGACTGACTGACTGAATGAATGAATGAATGAATGAATGAATGCATTATTCACCCCAAAAAGCCTTCTCTGGACCATGTGCTTGCGCACACTGCGCACATGGTAAAAATGATGCAAGAGTGATCCAATGGAAATGGTGAAATCAGTATTCTATAACAAATTACATTTTTTAATTATACCCTTTGAAGACTAGTACTAAAGCTAAACTTCAGATAATAAATAAATAAATAAATAAATAAATAAATAAAGATCAACCGCATCTTCTTAAAATAATAGCAGCCTATAGTTTCATCAGATAGGAATAAATTAATATTAAAGGAATGTATATTACATTTCTTTCTTGTGCATTGGTACAGTAATAATGACACCATAAGTGTTGCAGCGTTTAAATAAATTTAGCATCACCAAATGAAATTCCTTATCACATTTTTATCATCGCAATAATTGATGGGCAGTTCAGCCACTCCTGTCTTGTCTGGCTATACGCTCTTAAAAGAGTGGTGGGGGTTTCCCATGGTTACAGGGCATAATCAGCTGATGCAACACCTTATGATGAAAAGACTGTGTGATGCTAACGAGTTCACGTGTTCCACAGGTAATAAGTGGGGAGCTGGGCCAATATGCCAACCCTGAGCTCATTATAGGAACGCTGGGTTACGGGGAGTTCAGACACTTTTCTGTCCATTTGAAGTCAGGACGAAACGTGGCGAGCTTTGCTAATCCAACCAGGAAAATATACACGCCCTGTATAGAAGTGGATGAGACGCAAGCTAATAGATGTGGAATCACGCCTGATTCCTCACAACGCTGGTCAATTCAAATCTTTCATGTTTGCTGCAAGATGGGTCTTCAGTGTGTGTGTGTGTGTCTGTGTGTGTGTGTGTGTGTGTGTGTGTGTGTCTGTGTGTGTGTGTGTGTGTCTGTGTGTGTGTGTGTGTCTGTGTGTGTGTGTGTGTGTGTGTGTGTGTGTGTGTGTGTGCTTTCTAGCTGATGTATAGGTTGTGTCATTATAGCATGTATGTTCTTGTGATCTTGTCAACAGGATCAACAGAATTGTGCTCGAGAAATCGACCTATGAATTGTGCTTCTCAGACATCAAAAGAAGTGTAGAGAAAAGCAAGCTGTGACATGAAGATGTTTTTATTATTAGCCTACACCGAATGGTGAAAGATATCAGTTATATAAATTCCAATATTTGGATACGTCAGCGTTTGGTTGTCAATGATGTCATCATGTGTCACGTTGACCCAATGTACAGCCTGGAGGACTATTATTTTGTCTGTCTCTCATTAGCAATAAAGCAAGTGTACAGTTGGCCGAAAGTGAAGACAGGAATAAACATACTTGTTCATTATACTGATGAAAACCTTGGATCAGGGTCTAGTTGATAATATGAATGTCACTGTGACCCAGTGCAGCTTAACAATGATATAGTCGTGATTTTTGGCTTTGTTTTTATCGTAAAATACTTATTAAGCCGCCAGAAAATAAACGACTCTGCAGCTTATGAATGTGAGCGCTGCTGGAGCTGCCAGAGGATCTTTGCTTCCAACACAGATGAGATCCCCCATGCAGCACTTGACAATAGATGGATTACTGTGTCAGGAATGAGCTTAAGGTCTGTTACTTATGAAGCCTGTAATAAAACGCTTTTATTTTGCCGACTGAGACTTTGGCTAGCTGCATATACTGTAGTACTCCTGTAGCATATCCAGATAGAGGTTGTGAGATTTTGGTTTAGACTTAGTTTTTTTATTTGCCCCATCTACAGTAAATGATAAAGCAGATGGAAAAGAGTAAAATATCCAAATTGTGTGTAGGTGAAATAAAGCGAGCCAAGGGGCGTGTGGGGAAAAAACCCTCAATGCATTTCAACGTCAGCTTGGCCCCATCATGCACAACCGTCAGCACAGTAACACTGACTCTATTTGTCTTTCGTTCTTTTTACTCAAATATATTAAGTTAATAGCAGCAAGTGAGTTAAATAAGTTATATAAGCAGTGTTGGGCAAGTTACTTCCAAAATGTAATATACTTTCATTTGAAAAAAATCTAAATAACAGCAGTAGCAGAATGACATCGCCGCCCCGGAACCATCCCGAAAAATAATTTAAACCGTCTTGAAGTCAGTGTAAACTGTCCAAAATTCAAAATCTTATCCTTTTCCTTTGTTATTGTCTCTATAGTGGGTATTTGCATAAAAATGCACAATTTGATTAGGAAATGATTGTATCTTTATTTAAATATGTGCTTTGATCAAATAAAATAAAATAACTAAATTTGTAACTTGTGTTACTTGACAAAGTAACTGGTATAATATTACTGAAATCCTATTGGTAATAAGTTATATTACTGAGTTACTGCTAACAGTAATATATTACAATGTAATGTAATATTACTTTTGTAATGAGTTACCCCCAACACTGTATATAAGTTATATAAGTCTAAGTGCCAGATGGTCTTTGTCTACAGAGTGGAAGATAGATGGATCAGTGTGTCAGACAGAGTGAGGGATGGCTCTTAAGTCTGTCACTACCTGTGAAGGATTGCACCCAACGCTTCTACTCACCCTGCTGGCTTTTCCACTGGGTATAGTGTGCCGTGCGATACTGCCCCACATCATGCTGTGTCTCTCCATGCTGTTGTGCATAGTTCAGTTACATGTACAGGTAGCTCTTTTCATGGCCTCATTCAGATGAATGGGAAGTAAACATGTGAACGCTACAAACTAGGGATGCACCGATCGATCGGCACTTGACCGGAAATGGCCGATTTTCACGTGATCGGCCTCGATCGGTGATCTGCGCCGGTCACTCTAAATAGCCGATTCTGTGAGCCGATTTTCACGTGAGGTGCGCGCACCCCAAAGCACCGAGACAGGCACCCAGCCACCACACCACACACGCCAGCATACCTTCCTCGTTGTGGAATTTTTTCACTGTCAGTGAAGTAGACAAAGCTCGCAGTTTGTCACACATGCCAGTCGAAAATAAGCCGTGGAGACAGAGGTGCGGCCGAGTCCCGCTCGGCTGGAGTCCAGTCTGAGCGGCTCGCTTCACCTCACTGGCCCCCCTCTCTCTGCTCTCTCTACCCGGGAAGCAGTGCTGCTGCACCCGGCCACAGCGCACAGCTGGCTTGGCGAGGTGAACGCGAGCATTGTGTCCAGTATGATAGTGTGCAAGGTTTTCTGTGCGTGACGAAATTTTGGACTGTGTGTAAACTCCGCCTGATATTCAGACTGAAGATCGTTACTGTAACTCATAAACTAATTTCCCCTCTACTCAAGAGGACTGGTCTGGAGCCAGGCTATAAACTCGTTGTCCATGGATCATTTTGATGTTCTGTTGCACCTGTTTTCTTTTGGAAAAGTAAATGCATGATAGCTGTGGGATATAGGCTATTGGATTTAATTAAATTTTTGTATTCATTGTATTTGCACAAAAAAGCTCTGTCCAGTAACCTGGAACACTTTTATTTTGAGATGTGTTTGAGTGAGATGGTCCTACTTCATGCAAATGATAAGAATTGTTATATGAATCTTAATTTTCAAACAAAGTTACAAAAACTTTTGTGTAAGCTGTCAATTGTTGTTCTTAGAAAGAAAATCGGAATCGGCAAAAATCGGTATCGGCAAGTCAGACTATTCAAAAATCGGAAATCGGAATCGGCCAAGAAAATGGCAATCGGTGCATCTCTACTACAAACTCGTCCAGCTGCGTCCGATCCTTCGGAGTACTTTATATTCTGCTTCCGTTGTGCCAAATAACCCCCCGTGTTACAACTAAAACGAAGTGGAATATTTCTTTACAGATATTATCGCAGATTTTGATCCAAAGCAATTTAGGCTGCAATCACATTTTCTATGTGTCCCCTCCACACAACGCTGAGGAAGGTCTTTGACGGAAACGTTCGTTGCTGCTGCCCGGGTTTGAGGAATTATTAAAACCTATGAAAGGACATTTGGAGTGCTGGCTTTTCTCTCTTCACTGAACCCTCCACACACACACACACACACACACACACGCACACACACACACACACACACGCACACGCACACACACACACACACGCACACGCACACGCACACGCACACGCACACACACACACACACACATACACACACACACACACACACAGTTATTTCCAAACTGTTTGGTGTCTCCTCCAATCTGCTTCTCAATTTTTTTGGAGACAGTGCATTTTGGGGTTGAATATGTCTCAACTCTAACAGTGCCACGTATGTGTATGTGAAAAATAGTCCTTCAAACGTTTGTAGTGGATAAAACTCTCGTTGCTCTATTCTCCCCTATAGGGGGCAGCCTCACAGGGAATGACAAGGGAGTGCATGCTTTGACAGGTCACATTGACTGTTGTTGACCTTTTGGGTACGGGAAAGTCTCTCTAGGCACCTGGACATATGAATACATCTTATTACAGGCCTCACTCTCAAAGGGATGTTGTCGGTATTTGATGACGTGCGAGGCCATGCAGCATATATTCCAATGGAAAAGCAATGAGTGTTCATACTGTACCTCAGTCTGGCTATTCTGCGCAATGGAACAACTCTATCGCTCTTCTTCGCTCTCCCCCACATCCACCCTCCCATGTCTGCCTGGTGTGTCCCTGGGCCGTGTCAGGCACTTAAGCTCCTGACTAGTCTGATTTACAGGGATGAAAAAGGGGGGAGTTAAGTTCGTCGATGAACAAGAGCTATGCTAGCTTTCAGCGCTGTCCTCGCTCCACCATCATAATTTAGTATTTCACCACCGCCCAGCAAATCTACCGCCGCCGCATCGCGCTTCGGCCCCCGGCATGTGCAAAAGCCACAGAACAAAGGCAGCCAGTCCTGCAGTCCTAGACAACCACCGCCACCCGCTGCAGACACAACTCTGCTGCAGACGCAACTCTGCTGCAGACGCAACTCTGCTGCAGACGCAACTCTGCTGCAGACGCAACTCTGCTGCAGAAGCAACTCTGCTGCAGACGCAACTCTGCTGCAGACGCAACTCTGCTGCAGACGCAACTCTGCTGCAGACGCAACTCTGCTGCAGACGCAACTCTGCTGCAGACACAACTCGCAGCATGCAGACACAACTCTGCTGCAGACACAACTCGCAGCATGCAGACACAACTCTGCTGCAGACACAACTCTGCTGCAGACGCAACTCTGCTGCAGACGCAACTCTGCTGCAGACGCAACTCTGCTGCAGACGCAACTCTGCTGCAGACAACTCTGCTGCAGACGCAACTCTGCTGCAGACGCAACTCTGCTGCAGACGCAACTCTGCTACAGACACAACTCTGCTACAGACACAACTCTGCTGCAGACACAACTCTACTGCAGACACAACTCTACTGCAGACACAACTCTGCTGCAGACGCAACTCTGCTGCAGACGCAACTCTGCTGCAGACGCAACTCTGCTACAGACGCAACTCTGCTGCAGACGCAACTCTGCTGCAGACACAACTCTGCTGCAGACACAACTCTGCTGCAGACACAACACGCAGCATGCAGACACAACTCTACTGCAGACACAACTCTGCTGCAGACACAACTCTACTGCAGACACAACTCTGCTGCAGACACAACTCTGCTGCAGACACAACACGCAGCATGCAGACACAACTCTACTGCAGACACAACTCTGCTGCAGACACAACTCTGCTGCAGACACAACTCTGCTGCAGACACAACTCTGCTGCAGACACAACTCTGCTGCAGACACAACTCTGCTGCAGACACAACTCTGCTGCAGACACAACTCTGCTACAGACACAACTCTGCTGCAGACACAACTCTGCTGCAGACACAACTCTACTGCAGACACAACTCTGCTGCAGACACAACTCTGCTGCAGACACAACTCGCAGCATGCAGACACAACTCTACTGCAGACACAACACGCAGCATGCAGACACAACTCTGCTGCAGACACAACTCTGCTGCAGACACAACTCTGCTACAGACACAACTCTGCTGCAGACACAACTCTGCTGCAGACACAACTCTGCTGCAGACACAACTCTGCTGCAGACACAACTCTGCTGCAGACACAACTCTACTGCAGACACAACTCGCAGCATGCAGACACAACTCTGCTGCAGACACAACACGCAGCATGCAGACACAACTCTGCTGCAGACACAACTCTACTGCAGACACAACTCGCAGCATGCAGACACAACTCGCAGCATGCAGACACAACTCGCAGCATGCAGACACAACTCTGCTGCAGACACAACTCGCAGCATGCAGACACAACTCTGCTGCAGACACAACTCTGCTGCACACAACTCTGCTGCAGACACAACTCTGCTGCAGACACAACTCTGCTGCAGACACAACTCGCAGCATGCAGACACAACTCTGCTGCAGACACAACTCGCAGCATGCAGACACAACTCGCAGCATGCAGACAAAGCAACTAATCAGCGGCTGACAGGGAGTGCTGCTACTAATCATGTTGCAGTCATTTCAGATATGCATACAAATTATTATTACGCCCACATCAGATTGAATTGCATCTTATGGATCGTATTGTTGTTCTGCCATGTTCTTTCTGGTCTCATTTATCCAGGTTCTTTTATCCAGTTGTGTTTTGGATTGTCACCTTGATTTTTTCTTTCTTGTTCAGAATGCTTAATTACTGCTCAAATACACTAAATCAACTACATTAACAAAATAGATTACTGTACATTCTTATGGGGAAATCAAGTTGTATTGTAACTTATATATCAATATAGACGTTACACAATGGAACTGTATTCTTGTATTTCCCCCAGGTAATTAATGAAGTCATCTTCTCCTAGCCAACTTATTAAATTGAATACAGTTAATATACTGTACATACAAAAGCTGAATTCAAGTATGACATAGGTTTACACTGACGTTAACATTCAGAACAGTTTTTCCATGACACAGTCTAACCAGGTGAAAACACTGTTTCTTAATGCTTTCACCTATTTCAATAACGGCAAAGATTAAGCATGGATTTTTAAACTCTGATTATGCAATTCAAAACAAAGGTTGTGAACAGGGTGGGAGGCCATGGAGGCCATGGAGGCCATGTACTCCGTTGCCCCTCCCTCTGGCCGTGATGCCCTGAGATCCTTAAGGCCACCTTGGCAGTGCCCTGCTACCAGCCTGCTACTGTCAGTTGCTTTAAAAGCATCAGTGGTCTCAGTTTAATGTAGCTGCTCTATGCAAAGGATGTGTCATTGGCTCATTTTAACACACATTTCAGACAAATCACTCTTCATGATGTCAATAGAGCAAAGGCCTTTGTGTCCTGGCATGTGGCCTTGTGCCCTGAAACAAATTGCGACACCGAAGGGCAAATGGCCACGCCCCTAAAATGACGAAATTCCCACCCTGGTTGTGAACATCACAAATGTACGCTAAAAGCACGTCAAACGTATAACAACAGTGCTAGTATCTGCATCTTCAGTCCTTCCAGCGTCCCTCTCTCCTCACCACACGTTTCCACATGGAGCTCACCCTGTGATGAGCGAGTGGGACACTGAACGCGGCCGTATATACCCGCACTCACTACATCATATCTGGAGCTGAGAACACTGTAACCCAATCCTGTATGTGGAGTTTCCCCTCTGTCTGCTGCATGGACTTTCCTCCCACACACACCCCTCTCCCCAGGACCGCCCTTGGCCTCAGCCCCATGATTCATGTTGGACAGGAAAGGCTGAGCGCAGAGATGTCATCCATTACTGCAGGAGGAGGAGGAGGAGGAGGAGGAAGAGGAGGAGGAGGAGGAGGAGGAAGAGGGGGGAGGAGGAGGAGGAAGAGGAAGAGGAGGAGGAGGAGGAA
>NC_139633.1:8067564-8072564 GCF_964638095.1 Poromitra crassiceps | reverse complement strand
TATCGTCGACTATTAGAGGTAAGATGTGATGCATTGATATTAAATTTATACTGTTTAATAACAATCGAAAAAGTTGCTCGTAGCTGCTTTAACACAATTTAATAATAATTATCACCATCACCATCATCATCATAATGACAATAATAATCATTCTTAAAAAAATATTTATATTATAGTATTATAGTACTACTACTACTACAAGCTAATATTATTATCTTAATGATATGATTGGGTGGCAGTTTCTGCGTGCTGCACAATTGCCCAACTGTGCTCTTTGATGCAGATGATGCACTGAACTCTGACAGACTGATCTCACATCTCTGATGCAGATGATGCACTGAACTCACTCTGACAGACTGATCTCACATCTCTGATGTAGATGATGCACTGAACTCACTCTGACAGACTGATCTCACCTCTCTGATGCAGATGATGCACTGAACTCTGACAGACTGATCTCACATCTCTGATGCAGATGATGCACTGAACTCTGACAGACTGATCTCACATCTCTGATGCAGATGATGCACTGAACTCTGACAGACTGATCTCACATCTCTGATGCAGATGATGCACTGAACTCACTCTGACAGACTGATCTCACCTCTCTGATGCAGATGATGCACTGAACTCACTCTGACAGACTGATCTCACATCTCTGATGCAGATGATGCACTGAACTCTGACAGACTGATCTCACCTCTCTGATGCAGATGATGCACTGAACTCACTCTGACAGACTGATCTCACATCTCTGATGCAGATGATGCACTGAACTCTGACAGACTGATCTCACCTCTCTGATGCAGATGATGCACTGAACTCTGACAGACTGATCTCACCTCTCTGATGCAGATGATGCACTGAACTCACTCTGACAGACTGATCTCACATCTCTGATGCAGATGATGCACTGAACTCTGACAGACTGATCTCACCTCTCTGATGCAGATGATGCACTGAACTCTGACAGACTGATCTCACATCTCTCATGCAGATGATGCACTGAACTCACTCTGACAGACTGATATCACCTCTCTGATGCAGATGATGCACTGAACTCACTCTGACAGACTGATCTCACCTCTCTGATGCAGATGATGTACTGAACTCACTCTGACAGACTGATCTCACCTCTCTGATGCAGATGATGCACTGAACTCACTCTGACAGACTGATATCACCTCTCTGATGCAGATGATGCACTGAACTCACTCTGACAGACTGATCTCACCTCTCTGATGCAGATGATGCACTGAACTCACTCTGACAGACTGATATCACCTCTCTGATGTAGATGATGCACTGAACTCACTCTGACAGACTGATCTCACCTCTCTGATGCAGATGATGCACTGAACTCACTCTGACAAACTGATCTCACCTCTCTGATGCAGATGATGCACTGAACTCACTCTGACAGACTGATCTCACCTCTCTGATGCAGATGATGCACTGAACTCTGACATACTGATCTCACCTCTCTGATGCAGATGATGCACTGAACTCTGACAGACTGATCTCACCTCTCTGATGCAGATGATGCACTGAACTCATTCTGACAGACTGATCTCACTTCTCTGATGCAGATGATGCACTGAACTCACTCTGACAGACTGATCTCACCTCTCTGATGCAGATGATGCACTGAACTCTGACAGACTGATCTCACATCTCTGATGCAGATGACATCACAGCGTTTCAGATTCAGTCCTGTCATTAAACAGCCTGCTGCTGCCACACTACAAATAAAAACCAAATGGACTCCGATAAGAATCTCCTGCCATATGTTAGATTGAGTTACACGGGTAAAACAGAAACGTGTTGGTTTTCTTTCTCTCTCTCTCTCTCTCTCTCTCTCTCTCTCTCTCTCTCTCTCTCTCCGGTATGTGGTCATTTATACGTTTGTGGAGTACTTCTAAAAATGGCTGTGGGGGCAAAAGGTAATTACCTGTCTGACTGGGAGGCTCCATGCCTGTGCAGGGTATGCTAGGATGGGGGTGGGGCAGACTATTTATTTGCCAAACGTGGTTGTTACCTCTGTCGGGACCCCCTTTTTGAAATCCCATGCCTTTGAAACACTGATGATGATGATGTGAAGGCAAAAGAAAGTGTTTTCTTAGTCAATTTAAGCCTCGGGAACTCCAACAATAAACACGCCGCTCGCTCGGAGAGCTAATATTTTCTGAATCAGATATTTATTTAAAAGCCGGCGTCGGGCCGAGCTGCAGATTATTTGTGCGATCAAAAAAAGCCTTTTTCGCCGTTTCGGCCCCGCGCGCACCTTTCAAGTCGCGCCACGTTCAAATAAATATGGAAAACGGGGCCTGAACTTTCAAATCACACACAGATGATGATCGGGGGGCTGATGTGAGCGGTCACACGCGGGCGGCAGGAGCCCATGTGCTCGCTCCAGGAATATGAATGGAGTTTTTAATTGTTTCTGACTCAGGTCTGTGGGCGGGGCCTGGGTACAGCCAATTAGCAGACTGGAGGAAACAGTGAAGGATTGTCTGCGGAAAAAGGCCATGACTTTCTGGTAGGCAGGCGGACTGTGTGTGTGTGTGTGTGTGTGTGTGTGTGTGTGTGTGTATGTGTGTGCGCGCACGTGTGTGTGTGTGTGTGTGTGTGTGTGTGTGTGCGCGCACGTGTGTGTGTGTGTGTGTGTGTGTGTGTGTGTGTGTGTGTGTGCGTGCACGTGTGTGTGCGTGCACGCGTACGTGTGTGAGAGAGAGAGAGAGAGAGTGGGTGCACTCTGAGTTCGGGGGAAGAAAATGTCATATGGCATATCTGATTACGTCTTGCGATGTTTTTGGTACAGTATTTAGCTTCTTTTTTTTCTCCCCCCACCGACACAGAAAGCCCAGGCCACTGCGAAAGTATCTGGAGATTGAAATCAGACCCAGAAGTTGGGTCAGACTTGGAACCGGCATAGAGGGAAAAGCGATGGCGAGAAACCCACGCTTTGGTTTGACGTGACTTGTGCGGCGCTTGTATTTCACCCATTGTTTTGCATAGTCAAAACAGTGTTTCTGGATGAAGAGAAACGCGGTCAGTAAAATGTATGCTGCAATTCAACAATGTGAAACGTTGTGTGTGAGGTCCGTTGTTCTGGTGCCGTGTGTGTGTGTGCGTGTGTGTGTGTGTGTGCGTGTGTGTGCGTGTGCGTGTGTACTAGTACTCTTTAAGTTGTCACTGTACCGCTGCAACAACGTCATCAAACCAAATCCCTGTACATTTATTGTATTTGACGATTCAGGTAATTATGATTCTGACCTGAAATGGTTGGCCTTGGTTTGTGTCATGTATGGTCAGCAGCAAAAACACATCACTGTGTGTCCAGAACCGTTGGGCAGCGTTTGAAGTGATGTGAATCATATTGTGGTGACAAACCTGAACGTGTTCCCACTATTCACTCACAGTAAATGGCCAAACTTTTAGGCCTCGATTCCTCGGCCAAAACCCACAGAATCGAAACCCCAAAATGCACGTCTGTGTCAAACGTTTCCTCCGCTTTGATTTCAACATCCATCACGGTGCAGAATACGGAGTAGCAGCTCGACCCTTGCTGCACTTACTTACTGACTGTCGGTTACTGGTAACGTTAGCCGCCTAGGAATTTCTCCAAGGAAAACTCGCTTCCTGTGTTGAACGTCTTGGTTCAAAATGGCAGCTCTAGAAAGAAGCCTCGCTCTTTGATTCAGGCCCGTTTTTATGGGGGTGCAAGAGCGTGCGTTAGTTGAATGTTTTGCACCCTCAGTCGAAATTTGCATCCGCGGTCGATGTTAGTCTCAGAGGCTGTAGAGGGCTCATTTTCAAAAGCTAAAGTGAAGATCCATAATATGAAACTAAGGCATGCATCTATTGGTATCAACCATAGCTTGTTGGGAAGGGGGCTCAACAACGCTCCTCCAAACTTAGGCTAAATTTTGGTTAGGGAAAAACTGGCATGGTCATCTTAAAGGGGGGCCTTGAACTCTCACCTCAAGATATCTGAATGAGAATGAGTTCTATGGGTACCCACGAGTCTCCCCTTTACAGACATGCCCACCTATGCAAAAACCAGGAAGTGTTTTTGCATGCTGTATACATGTGTTATTTTCGCCTCATCTATTTGAATATTTCTGCATACTGGGCTGGGTCCCTAAACAGTCTTGGGGCTCTATCTTCCCAAAAGTGCTAATTTAGCGTTTGCGCTCGTTTAACGTTGTGCGCAATGCAAATTGGGGCGGACACAAGCGCATGCCTGTGATAATTGTACTGGGCATTGGCTGCCACAAGCCAAAGCAGGCGTTTCAGCGCTAAAATGTGGTGATAGATGGCATTATGCTATCGTCAGCAGCGCGCAATTACTTTGCTGATGAAGGTCTCACGACCGAAACGTCAATATAACAAATAAACTATGAGTTAAGTGGATGCAGTGTGCGGACTTCACTTCTTTTTGATACTTGTTATTGCCATTGTTGTCCTGCACCTGCAGCTCCGAGTGGATGTGCCCGCTTTTCCTTTTGTTCATGATGATGTTTAGTCCCTATAGTAGCCATTTCATTGTAGTGAGACTTGACCCCATCTGTTCATCGAGGACCACACTCCGGACCCGGAACACCTACACTATTTGTCGTTGCGGTTGCAGCCCACACCGTCGCTACTAATGCACCAGTAAATTCAGAGGCACCCTAAGTCGTCTTGTTCTGGAACCGAGTCTTGCTTTGATTCGGAGGGACCGACACCAAAACCTGATGTTTGCTGCTGATGTTTAGATCCGGAAACATTTTCTGCTATCAAGCTTCATCGTAGCTGCTGGAAATATTACAACATGGCACAAGTAAGTTTTATTTGACTTTTTTTTTTAAAGCACACATAATACTGCTTCACAGAAGACAGACATTATGAAAACAAACAAAAAAAACTGCAGACGATTAAAACACAACAAAGCCACAGGCTTATTTCCATTGTGGTCCTCTGGGGGGAAAAGGAAGGGGGATGGCTGACAGGATTGT
>NC_139633.1:8057564-8062564 GCF_964638095.1 Poromitra crassiceps | reverse complement strand
ATTGGAGGAGTTTTTTAAAGTAAAACGAGCCATTTAGAAGCGTATTGCTGTCGTTCTCTTCCATGCCTGCAGAAAGACAGGAAACCGAACGGCTTGACTACAAGTACGGGTGCGACGAAGGCACAAAATAGTGGCATACGATTAACGCGATTAAAAAAAAATAACGCGTTATGAATTAGTTTCAGTTAGGTTATGTGAAGTTTGAGTAGATACATTAAGTTCAGTTTTTGTGTTATTTTTGTTTAATCTGCCAAAGATCTGGAGGATGAACCCTGTCAAGAACCTGTGAATGATCAGCCGGCAAATCGAGGTAGCTGCATCTGTATATGGACATTATTATACATCAGGTTTGGAATTTCTGCAATATTATGAAATTTTATGCAATTTTACAAACGGGTCACTTCATAGGAATTTACTAGAATGAGCCGTCCAACTTGTTTCACACTCGCATTACGTTAGATGATGGTTTTCAGCCAAACTGGAGTGGAAACCGGGAAGGAAAAGCATTTTAAAGTTATGGCAGCACGCCCACTTCATTATGGAAAGTCATGGGAATTCACATCAGGGCCACGGTGGGAGCCTCCATTTATGCACATATGGCATGTACACACACACACACACACACACACACACCTGTTCACACACATTTTATGTATGTACATGCACATAAGCAATACATATTATACATAGTGCATGTGTAACTCTTTAACATCACATGCGTGAAATCAAGCCATGTGTACTAGTGTGCACACAGACAGACCAAATACACAGGCATACACACATACTGTACAGAGTCCAAAATTAACTTTTTGGCTCATATGCCAATGGCAGGTAACCTGAGGAAATTTACCGGACAAATCTTTTTATTTTATTTTATTGCCCATAAAACTGCATCATGCATTAATTGACAAAAATAATTATCTTGGAGAGAGAGTCAGAGTCAGAGTCAGTTTATTTGTATACAGTATTTTAACCTGAGAAAAAAAAATACTGCCCATGAAACATGCATTATTTGACAAAAAATAATCACCTCAAGTTTTTAGTACGCAAACTCATCTTACACTGTAGGTCATACTCTGGGTTTGAGCATGCTATTTCAGCCAGGATCTCAGGGCTCCTCGAAAAACACGCCGACCTCCGTGACATTTCTCTTCGTCTTTCTCTTCGTCTTCCTCTTTTCTTTTCGCTGGCTTAACACCGGGAATGTGTCGCCACATCTCTAACACGTAACAACGCACATGTTTGTAGACATTGTGTAGAAAGGCCAAATAGTAGTAAGCTGCCACCTGCTGGTTTTGATTAATCACAATAGGTATGGTGGACAGCGAGGGTCATATTAGTCTCAGCCGGTCTAAGCACATAGAAATCTGCTTGTCTGTTTCTCTTGACACTGTCATTCCATGTTCTTCTTCTTCTTCTTCTTCTTCTTCTTCTTCTTCATGGGATTGTTTCCTTGTATGCACTGAGAGTCTAAGGCAGGTGGAGCCATAGGATGCATAAAATAGCTATAGGCTGTTGGGACTTGAGTCTTCTGTCCTCACACATGCCAGGCCTCCTCTCTGTGGGCATCTGACCCTGGCCTCCTCTCTGTCTTCATCTGACCCTGGCCTCCTCTCTGTCTTCATCTGACCCTGGCCTCCTCTCTGTCTTCATCTGACCCTGGCCTCCTCTCTGTCTGCATCTGACCCTGGCCTCCTCTCTGTCTTCATCTGACCCTGGCCTCCTCTCTGTCTTCATCTGACCCTGTCCTCCTCTCTGTCTTCATCTGACCCTGGCCTCCTCTCTGTCTTCATCTGACCCTGGCCTCCTCTCTGTCTGCATCTTGCTCAACTTTGACCTCGCCCGCAGCTTGGCTGCTGCTTGGCCTCGCCTGCTCTTTTGGCACGCGCAGTGCACAATTGCGCAACTTCGCAACACTGATGACATCACTCACTGTCACTGATGACATCACAATTGCTCGAGTGGCCATCACTGATGACATCATACATACATACATGCATACATACATACATACATACATACTGTCCATATGTAAATAGATACAAATGGACATAGACTGTTTGAAGGCGTTAGCTGAGATATCAGTGAGAAAGAGAAGTGGATGGAGTGAAAGGGTAAATGGAGAGAGGGAAGGGCAGGAAATTAAATAATGGAGAGAACATAAAATGGTGGAGGATGAGAGCCTGAGAGAGAGAGAATGCCGAAGCATAATAAAAGCGATGAACTTTGCTTGCTTTTCACCCAAGACCACAGCGTGGTCAACTTTTACGACAAAATGAAAACTCCACTTTTGCTCTGATTTATCATCTGAAGTGCAGCAAGTCTCTCTGCCTCTCTTCAATTCTCTTCCCCACTTTTCATCTCATTTGTAATGGCCGGCTCCAGCCGCCACTCATAAACACAAGAGCACAGCACAAAGAGTGATGATGCAGAGAAACACCGGCTCTCTCTGCTTTGCTGTGTCAGCCCAGTCGCCACAAGATACTGTTGGCAATTTACGCTTCAGAAATGCAGAATATATTTCTGAACCTAAATATGTTATATATCACATTTCTAGATAGCTACGTGAATATTAACATTATACATGTCAAGTCTATGTCAGGGTCTGTCTCATGTTGAAGTACATCGCGTACGGCCCCTAACGGTGTGATCGGCGGACCTGTAGAGGGCGCCAGTTCCACTTGTTTTAACCCAAACCACAACCCTAACCAAGTGGCTTTGTTGCCTAAACCTAACCAAGTTGTTTTACTTGCCTAAATATAACCAAAGGTGCTT
This sequence comes from Poromitra crassiceps, assembly GCF_964638095.1. Lineage (NCBI taxonomy): Eukaryota > Metazoa > Chordata > Actinopteri > Beryciformes > Melamphaidae > Poromitra > Poromitra crassiceps. Next base: position 8,059,789 of record NC_139633.1, on the reverse strand, counting down.
TATTTGCATTTAACACCGGAAAGACAGCGGGGGGTTTTTCAAATTCACATATATTAGCGTTTCGTTTCAAATTTACGTTGAGATTGTAGACGTTTTAGAAACGTATTTCGCCGACGTTTTGTTTCAAATGTGCGTCGATATTGTACATACCCCTGGTTTTCACACATGTCAAATGTCAACGTTTTATTCTGGGGAGTGTATTGTGAATGAGTTCCGGCACAGCCTGGTGCTGCAGTGAGCTGGCTGTGGGGGTTTGCCCAAGATGAAGATAGTTTTCAGCTTCTTTTCATGGAGCGTGGTGGAGCTGATGAAAAGGCCTTGGGAGGTGTTTGTGGACGTGATGGTAGAGAGCTAAATGTCAATGCATTCATAGGACACACACAGACGCACACACACACACACACACACACACTTGTACACAACATACGAGTAACACCAATACACAACCGCATTCCCAAATCTTTAAAAAAAAACAGCCAGCAGACCTTGAACGCCATGTGAGACAAACAGGTTTGCGTGTGTGTGTGTGTGTGTGTGTGAGCGTCACACACACACATACAGCCTAAACAATGAAACACATAGATGTAAGCATGTGTGCGAAGAAAATATCCGCCCCGCACGCAAACATAAACAAATGAGCACACACATGCAAGCACGCACACACACACACACACACACACACACACACACACACACACACACACACACACACACACACACACACACACACACACATACTTGATCATAAGCATGTGTGCAAACAAATAACTCTTACACAACACACGAAAGAGGCTGGTCTTATTCACGGTTCATACTAAAACCTACGAAAAGTAATGCACGGTAATAATACAACCAACCCGTTATACATATAATATATAATAATATATATTTAAGCAATATAGCACAAGAGCAAGTGTGTTGTGGTGAATATATCCCGCTGATAAGCTGTCACAGGGATATATTCCACAACACACGCTGCTTGCTGCTTCCACAACACACGCGGCTGCTATATTGCTTTTATAAAACGGTTTCCAAGTATAATAATATAATAATAATAATACTATAAGTCCGACTGGCATTTTATTCTGATAGAGTCAGTTGAAACACTACTGTAAGGCGGGACCTCTAGCAAGAAGATAGACGTGCAGGTGATTTGATTGGATCGTTCTGGAGACTGAAGTCGACATTGGCCAATCCTGGCGCTTGCTGAGAGCTTTTTGCAAAGGCCGACACCAGAGCCGTATGCCGACACCAAGTAACGTTACGTCTTATTTAGAAATGCAGGGTTAAGAGTGAGGGCGCGCGAGAGAGGGGTTAAGACATTAGCCCGCGTCTATTCTTGTACAAAACATAATTTTCTGCGAAGTATTTGTAAAGTTATAAGCGAAGATCGATTCACAAGGATCTGAAAACTGTCTCCGCCATTTTGTTTTTGAGGTAACCAAAGCCTAAGAGAGTTGGGCCATCATGCGTCTGGCTGCAAGCGAGTAGCTTTTTGTTTTGACACTACTGTAAGGCGGGACCTCTAGCAAGAAGATAGACGTGCGGGTGATTTGATTGGATCGTTCTGGAGACTGAAGTTGACATTGGCCAATCCTGGCGCTTGCTGAGAAGCTGAGAGCTTTCTGGAAAGCCCAACACGGAGCTCGAGCGCAGGGCTGCCTTTTAGTAAGAGAGTTGCCATGGCAACCAATAACCCATGGCCATGGGTTATTGAACTCGGTTACTGGAATTATACAATGGCTGTGAACCAATCAGATTGCTTGATTTGAGAGAGCCGTTTTATAAAATAATACAACCCGTTCTTGTCATTGTTCGAAGTTCACAATCGGAAGTTCTGGTTGTGTTTACACTTCCTGTGACTCATGAACCTAGTCTGACTCATAATGTGAGTCCAACTAGGTTTGACCAGGTGAGTCAGACTAGTTTGAGCAGGTAAAACAGCCGGCGTTTTGAACAGGAATTCGTGACACAATGGGTCAAGTGGGCGGGGCTACATAAGGTGAATAGACTCCCACAACTCCCACAACGTATGACATTCAAAAGTCCTAGGCTGTACGAAGTCTACAACGTAATATTTTTGTTATTTAAGTCAAACCATAACCTTCACTTTAATCAAGTTGTTTTATTTGCCTAATCACTCAACTGTTACAACCAACCTTTTGGGACTAAAACGTTTCCAAATCGGTCGTATTGAAGGGGCTTTCATTGTGAAATGTATGAGT
>NC_139633.1:8012564-8047564 GCF_964638095.1 Poromitra crassiceps | reverse complement strand
CGTTTAGTCGTAGTACGAGCAAGCAGAGTCGCAAACCCACACTCGAGCAGATGACGGGGTTCAGAGCCAAGATGAATCATGTATTGTCTATTCATTCTTTCACTCATATACCAACACCCATTTGAATTGAAAAATGTTGCTTCGTGCGTCAAATATTGATATGCGATTAAAATGCGATTCATTTTGATTAATTAATTACAAAGCCTCTAATTATTTATTATTATTTTTGTATCGACTCCCACCACTAATATTTCCATAGAGTGATTCAAACTCCTACAGTACGTTTCTTTCAATAACATAATGTACAGTTCAAATATTCATACACACTCCACTAGAGGGGCTAGTGGTGGTCAGATGACTTTACCCTGACCTAGAACCAACTATATGAAAAAAGCTGTCATATACAGGACAATCGCATCATGGAACTGTCTTCCAGGTGATATTCGTTCTAGTCTACACAAGTGCACACACAAATAGACTACCAGTCAAAGGTTTGCATACACCTGATTGAATGTTCTGTTTTTCGTTCTCTTAACCCATTGATACCTGATGCAGCATTTGTGTGTGTATCCCTTTAAGACCGTGAAACACGTCACGCGGTTTGCGGTCTATACACGCAAATGCTGCATCAGGTATCAATGGGTTAAAGCCATTAGATCTAAAGGCGTCTGCTTAAATGCTTGAAATGAGTTTCTCAGACAAAATTTTGGTTTTGGTCTAAAATAAATAAAGATTTGCTTTTGACTAGTGGCGTAAACATGATGCTAGACATGCCAATCTAAGTACAGGTTTAGTAATACTTTAGTTATATAGCAGATATACTGTAGAGGCAAATAGAAAGGACCTTGGAATATGAAGGTAACATAATAACAACAACACTGTAAAACTCTTAAGTTAAAATAAATAGGTTTGATTGAAAAACGGGAAACTGAATCTGCCAGTCTAACACATACAGTACACAGGATAGTGGGAGAGGCTATTGTGTGTGTGTGTGTGCGTGTGTGTGTGTGTGTGTGTGTGTGTACACACACATGTGCGCGCACGCACGCACGCACACACACACACACACACACACACACACACACACACACACACACACACACACACACACACACACACACACACACACACACACAGAGCAAATCACTCCAATTACATGTTGTGTTTTTTTTTTCTTCTTCAATGGCCTCCCTCAATGCGGTCCTGGGGGACAGAAGATGGGCGCGATACAGAGGAGAAGAAGAGGGAGATGAGAGGATGAGAAGGGCGCCTGGAGCCAAAACGACTTGGTTTTCAAGACAAGTGTCATCCAAGCTGCCAGCGCTTGTCTTTTCTTCAGCTCCCCTCCCAGCAGATATGATATGATAGGAGCCTACCGGCATGAATAGAAGCAGGTGGACTGTCTGGGCTTCTAGCACATGCCTGAGCCATCCCATTCCACCATACACACATCAGCCTGGACTTTGTGACTCTCTTTCATGGGCCATACAGGGCTATCATTTCCAAAGCAGGTCCGGCTGATCAGAAACTCACCTCTCTGTGTGTGTGTGTGTGTGTGTGTGTGTGTGTGTGTGTGTGTGTGTGTGTGTGTGTGTGTGTGTGTGTGTGTGTGTGTGTGTGTGTGTGTGTGTGTGTGTGTGTGTGTGTGTGTGTGCGTGCGTGCGTGTGTGTGTGTGCACCCCACAATATATCTGCGGGGTCGGCAATGACTTGATTCCTGGTACTGGCTGTCAAAATTCGGGTACTTTCCAGTCGTCTATTTTTGAGCAAAAAGTCCCCGTTCACATTCCCGAATTTCCCACCTACTCACATTTTCAACAGGTCAGGCGGGGCGGCTGTAGCTCAGGAGGTAGAGCGTGTCGTCCACTAATCGCTTTGGATAAAAGAGGTCGGTGGTTTGATTCCCGGCTCCTCCAGTCTGCATGTCAAAGTGTCTTTGGGCAAGATACTGAACCCCAAATTGCTCCTGATGGTGTGCCAGCACCCTGCCGCCATCGGTGTGTGAATGGGTGAATGTACCTACTGACTGTAAAGCGCTTTGGATAAAAGCGCTATATAAATGCAGGCCATTTACCATTTACCATTTAGGTCAGTGATGGCTGATGTTGCTACAAGCAAGCAAGCAAGCAGCCAGCATCACAAGACGTCTCAGGGCTTAAAATACTCGTTTTCAAGCCCCCCAAAAACCTAATCTCTCTTATGAAAATGTGTCATTATTATTTGTGTCAGTTACAGGCACCGACCCTCGAGTGGGACAGGAGGAGCGTGGGGGACCAGACGATGCACGGCTCAATCCGAAACCCGTGGGTGGCGGACGCGGGTTTCGGGTCAACTGAAGATAATACTGCAAACAGATCGAGCAGGCGCGCGTCAAATAGGCTACACACAGTACACGTGCAACGTAACTATCGACTAATACATTTATGTGAAATTTAAATTTAATTTGTGGAATAAACAGCATTCAATTCAATGCAATTCAGTTTTATTTATAGTGTAAAATCACCATGAGACATGGTCCCGAAACACTTTACAGTTAAAGGAGACACCATGAAACAGTACAATACATGATACAGTGCATGATCAAGTTGAAAGAAGTCAAGTAAAAGCAGACAGTATGAGAGCTAACAGTAGAAACAATAAGTTAAAGTTAAAGGAAAGGGTGTTAAAACACAGGTAATAAATCAATCACAAATCAAATAAAATGCACTATCAAATAATATCATATGCTTGTGAGAATAAGTAAGTATTACTTATAGCCTTAGTTACACAAGAGCCTTTGGAGCATTACCTGGTTCTTGAATCGTTTTTATGTTTGAATGTTTCAAGTTGGTGGATCCGTTTGGGGTCGTGGTTTTATGAATATGTTGGTGGGTTGAAAAGGCGCTGACCCACATCACAGTGGGGAGCGGTGTCAGAGATATCAATGTTGTTGTAGTTCCTATAGTGGGCCATAGAGGGCAACACATGGTCATCACTTAATGCCCATTTAAATCCAGTTGAACCTCTGGATTATTTAAATCTCATGTAAATTTAACTTAAGTGCACTAAAATAAAGCATTTAAAATGACTGCATGTGTCTGGTAGCCTAGTTTGGGTGCATACGCATGTTTCAAAACGTGTGTGTGTGCGTGCGTGCACGCGTGTGTTTGTGTGCGTGTGTGTGCGTGCGTGCGTGCGTGCGGTGTGTGTGTGTGTGTGTGTGTGTGTGTGTGTGTGTGTGTGTCTCATGGTAAGCAGCTGTGACGGGACCCCAGCCCTTGGGTGGTCTCACACCCTTCTCCATAAATTATTGCTCCGCTCTCCTGCTGCTGGCCTTTAAGTGTGTTGGGGTTAATGTAGCTTTACGCACTCTGCAAGAGCCTCGGTGTCAACCAACTAGCACCCATATATACCCAACTACTGTCTGCGTAACAGGGCCATCGCTAACAGCTAACAGCTAACAAACAACAACACCAGTACACTTAAAGCAAGCAATATTACCATTTAACCATCTGTTGACAGGAGAGACAGCCAAATATGAAAAGTTGAAAGAATTGATGTAAAAAAAACCAATTCAGATTTAGATTTCAATTCACAAATGTATAGCCTACCATGCTAGCATGTTTAGCCCCTCCCTTCTCGGAGAGATTTGTAATTTGATGGTTGGTGATTTTAATCCTGTTTGACAGGTGTGAATTAAAAATCACAGCCCCAAAACATGTTCAATATACCTGGCTTTTATTATTATATCTACATGCTAATCCCGTACTAATTGAACTAGCTTCATGCATAATTTGTTCTTGGTGCGCAATTAATTTTGTCTAGCTCTTATTGTAGAGGTGTGATCACTTCTTCCTGCCATGAGAAATGGAAGTGGGGGATCTACAGGGATCTACAGGGGGTTGAAGGAGCAAAAATGACAGGTGCGTCGGAGGAGGAGGAGGGAAAACCCGACTGAACACTTGCAAAATAGAGGTTTATTTAACAAAAATAATAGCGTTTCGGTCCAACGACCTTCATCGGATTCTTCTATCTATCAATCTGCAGGGGGGAATTGTGATGCTTCTACAGTAAATATATACAGTGGCATCTGGGACACTGGTGCTTTCAGCTAATCTCATCCTGTGTGAATGTTGTTTTCAAGAAACACAGTTGTTGGGGGATAATTCACAAATGACACTCCCCCGATAACACTGGTCCCATGCAAACAGGGCTTTAGTGAGCATGTCTGTATCCGTGCACAAGCATGTAAGAGCTACTCTCAGGCATGGGTCGGTTTGAACATTTTGTAACCGGTTCAATATTCCCCCAAAAAACGTATCAAACCGGTATATCGAATTTTACCCTTTTTCTTTTTCTTTTTTTTTTAAGTGTAGCCCATAAATGACTGTAATGCGACTGCAGTTGGTGGCGATAATGCACCTCGGCGATAATGCACCTCTAAGCTGGTATGCCAACCAGCACTAACACTGAATAAAAATAAGCAGAACCATTTAACTGTAACAACACACTGTTTTTATTTCTCATAACTATTCAGCTTAACTTTTCTTCAAACATCAACATAAAACAAAATAAGACTTTTGCCTACTAGTGCAACTTGAGAAGAGGCTAATACGAAAAATAGTGCAATCAGAATGGATTGGCACTATTTTTTTTATTTTTTTTATTTTTATTTTTTTCCCCAGTTCGCACGTGATCAAACCGGTCTGGGCTCGTACACAAATCATCCCATGGCTGCTCTCTGCAGTCCAGTGAATGAATCCAAACAATATCTAATAACCCAGAATGGCTAAAATGTGTTTGATTGTTTGATGAGAAAAACAATCTTGTTTCATGCAGTGAGGCCTTCAATGCATTTGCTTTGGTCTGTGTTGCATCACGAGTTATACATAATCAGCTATTGACACAAAACCACTTTTATCTCCCAGTGAAGTTGAAAGTATATAACTGCCAGGCTCGGTGCCTTTAACCGACACTGAGGTGGATAAAGAAAACAACACACGCATGCTGGAATAATACACACAAACAAAAGCTCCACATGCTACTTAAAACATCATGCGCTGCATATTTTGTTGGCGTTTAATCATTCCCGTAAGTATAAGAATTGCCGCTATTATCTTTGGCTATTATATCTAATTGTTGCCATAGCTCATATAATCAGAGTTGGAATACAGGGCGGGAATGCATGCATGCGTGTGCGTGTGCGTGTGCGTGCGCGTGCGCGTGCGTGCGCGTGCGTGCGTGCGTGCGCGTGCGTGCGTGCGTGCGTATGTGACATTTGAGGAAAGTGAGGACATTTTGCCCGGTCCTCACTTTCTTACATACCTTCAAAGGGCTGTTTGAAGGTTAAGACTTGGTTTTAAGGGTTAGGTTAGAACTGGGTTTAGGTTAGTTAAGGTTAAGGTTAGGGTTAGGGTTAAAGGAGAATTCCAGGTTTTTTTTTTACAACCTGGACCTTATTTTCAGCTATATGAATTGTAAGTCACCCTGATGAGTTCGGTTTCATTGCTTTGCACTGAACGATCATTTGTTTTGAACTGCGACCTGAAAACGAGGAAAACGGGGCATCTGAAATGCTTCTATTTACATCTTGTAAATATCTTCTTTTCTGATACGCACATATCGTTATTATAGCATAGATGCAATGACAGAAAATGAACGATCGGTGCGCTGTACAGGAAGCCGGGGAAAACGGTAGGGCTGTCCCAGAGTCTATTTTTCAAATAAAAATAGACTCTGGGTTCCCAGATTAACTACAGATCAACTGCTCTGAGCTCTGAAGTCTGCCCTGCCATTCCCACATCCGGGTCAATGGTTGACATGACCCAGACAGCAGAGCCAGGTAAGGTATGAATGTGTGTGTGAATGTGAACAGGGCACTCCTGAAAAAGAGAGCATTGCTCTCAGTGAGACTCCCCCTGTATAAATAAAGGTAAAAAAAAAAGTAAATAGAGCAAGGTAAATAACGCTAGATCGTTCATTTTCTGTCATTGCATCTATGATATAATAATGTACCGCTGCGTATCAGAAAACAAGATATTTACAAGATGTAAATAGAAGCATTTCAAGTTCAAGTTCAGTTCAAGTTCAAGTATATTTATTGTCATTGTTAAATTGCTCCAACAACGAGATATAGACAAGCATCTCCCTGAGACGTACAGTGCAACACCAGGTAAAGTGCCCCGTTTTCCTCGTTTTCAGGTCACAGTTCAAAACAAATTATCGTTCAGTGCAAAGGAATGAAACCGAACTCATCAGGGTGACTTACAATTCATATTTAAAGCAGGAAATAATCCAGGGTGTAAAAAAACTGAATTATCCTTAAGGCATTTAGTTGTGATGGTTAAGGTTAGGGTTAGGGTTAAGGGCATTTAGTTGTGATGGTTAAGGTTAGGGTTAGGATTAAGGGCATTTAGTTGTGATGGTTAAGGTTAGGGTTAGGATTAAGGGCATTTAGTTGTGATGGTTAAGGTTAGGGTTAAGGCATTTAGTTGTGATGGTTAAGGTTAGGGTTAAGGCATTTAGTTGTGATGGTTAAGGTTAGGGTTAAGGTTAAGGCATTTAGTTGTGATGGTTAAGGGTAGGGTTAGGGTTAAGGGCATTTAGTTGTGATGGTTAAGGTTAGGGTTAAGGCATTTAGTTGTGATGGTTAAGGGTAGGGTTAGGGTTAAGGCATTTAGTTGTGATGGTTAAGGTTAGGGTTAAGGCATTTAGTTGTGATGGTTAAGGGTAGGGTTAGGGTTAAGGCATTTAGTTGTGATGGTTAAGGTTAGGGTTAGGGTTAAGGGCATTTAGTTGTGATGGTTAAGGTTAGGGTTAGGGTTAAGGGCATTTAGTTGTGATGGTTAAGGTTAGGGTTAAGGGCATTTAGTTGTGATGGTTAAGGTTAGGGTTAAGGCATTTAGTTGTGATGGTTAAGGTTAGGGTTAAGGCATTTAGTTGTGATGGTTAAGGTTAGGGTTAGGGTTAAGGGCATTTAGTTGTGATGGTTAAGGTTAGGGTTAAGGCATTTAGTTGTGATGGTTAAGGGCAGGGTTAAGGCATTTAGTTGTGATGGTTAAGGGTAGGGTTAGGGTTAAGGCATTTAGTTGTGATGGTTAGGGTTAGGGTTAAGGGCATTTAGTTGTGATGGTTAAGGTTAGGGTTAGGGTTAAGGGCATTTAGTTGTGATGGTTAGGGTTAAGGGCATTTAGTTGTGATGGTTAAGGTTAGGGTTAAGGCATTTAGTTGTGATGGTTAAGGTTAGGGTTAAGGCATTTAGTTGTGATGGTTAAGGTTAGGGTTAAGGCATTTAGTTGTGATGGTTAAGGTTAGGGTTAAGGCATTTAGTTGTTGTTAAGGTTAGGGTTCGGGGCTAACGGGAATGCATTCTTGAAAACGGTATATTCTACTTGATTTGAAAACTCTACAGGCAAGATGGCCGCCTATATATATAATTCCTCCCCCATAAACTAACATATATATGTTACATACAAACTGACATATTTGTGTCGAGTCCACCCCTGGGGATACACAGTGATCGAACCGGGCGTTTTGACGGTACGATTTCTTTTAAACTGACATATTTGTGTCGAGTCCACCCCTGGGGATACACAGTGATCGAACCGGGCGTTTTGACGGTACGATTTCTTTTAAACTGACATATTTGTGTCGAGTCCACCCCTGGGGATACACAGTGATCGAACCGGGCGTTTTGACGGTACGATTTCTTTTAAACTGACATATTTGTGTCGAGTCCACCCCTGGGGATACACAGTGATCGAACCGGGCGTTTTGACGGTACGATTTCAAAACGGTACGATTTTGTATGTAACATACAAAATAAAACAAACGGTAATGTCTTCATTTGATGTAGAATGCAGAGGACATGTAACTGTTTAGTTAAACTTGCATTCCAGGAATATTGCTCTAAAGATAACGTCAATGGCTCGAGACTGTTTCGTCCTGAAACCCACTCGCTTTGCGCCAGAACACAATCGATTTGGGGGTGGAACACGCCAGGATTGACCAACGCCAGTGCCCAGAACTGTCAAATCAAATCATCGACAGAGACGTTATGGCCCGCCTCCCAGTATTTTCAGTGTATCCGAGATAGATATCATAGAAAACATTATGAATATAGCCACGTTATAAAATGAAATAGTTAAAAGTTATATCAATTTGGTCATTCAGTGGCGTTTTACTGCCATGTAACATAACTAACTAGCGGCTAATATTAGCCACAGTAGGCGATTACCCATGGATGCATTGCTCTTAAAGGGCTCGCGCCGCGTGAACTACAGTAATCACATGGGGGGGGGGAAACATGTTTTCACATGAGTGGGGCACGCGCAAATACCACCGTGATGTCACGATGTACCAAATCTCCCATTCATTTGAGGGCACAAAGAAAAGCAGGTTTGAACCCATAGAGGGAACTTATGCTGCTGAAAATGATACAAATGGTACAAAGGTAACAGTTTGGTCTCATATGTGGAAATTTTGACCAGAGTTCTTCACACACCACCCCCAAAGTAATTTATATTGGTTAAAAGCAAAAAAAAGAAGGAAAAAAAAAAAAAAAAGTGTTTTGGGGGTAAGTTACACTTTAAGTCAATGAATGTCCTCACTAAGATAGCTGTAGAGACGTGCACAGTGTTCCTGCACACGCACGTGCCTTAAACAAACAGTGCGTGTTTGGGAGGAATGTGGTGCGTCTGGAGATTGCCGGCCTCTGAGAGCCCAGCGCTGCTGCACTTAACATAGCTGTTCATCAGCAGCCCTGTGATAGGCCGCTGTGTTTCCACACACACAGGCGTCACAACACACACACACACACACACACACACACACACACACACACACACACACACACTGAACTGAGGAGTCTGGCATAGTTTCCATTAGGGCACGCAGTGAGGAGTTAACTGGTTTGTCTAGGAGCGATCGAAAGATACACTACCCCAATTGTCATCTGAAACCCCGCCTTCCCCGCCAACAGACGACTGACCCCTCGCTACAGTATTAAAACCTTCTGTCGTCATCAATCACTGTCGAGTGGAGCCGCGCCACGTCACATTCCTTTAGTAAGTGCTTTTAACAAACAGGTTGGTCACAGAGTGCTTCCTTTAGTAAGTGCTTTTAACAAACAGGTTGACCACAGAGTGCTTCCTTTAGTAAGTGCTTTTAACAAACAGGTTGGTCACAGAGTGCTTCCTTTAGTAAGTGCTTTTAACAAACAGGTTGACCACAGAGTGCTTCCTTTAGAAAGTGCTTTTAACAAACAGGTTGGTCACAGAGTGCTTCCTTTAGAAAGTGCTTTTAACAAACAGGTTGGTCACAGACTGCTTCCTTTAGAAAGTGCTTTTAACAAACAGGTTGACCACAGAGTGCTTCCCTCAGAAAGTGCTTTTAACAAACAGGTTGGTCACAGACTGCTTCCTTTAGAAAGTGCTTTTAACAAACAGGTTGACCACAGAGTGCTTCCCTCAGAAAGTGCTTTTAAGAAACAGGTTGGTCACAGAGAGCTTCCTTTAGAAAGTGCTTTTAACAAACAGGTCGACCACAGAGTGCTTCCTTTAGTAAGTGCTTTTAACAAACAGGTTGGCCACAGAGTGCTTCCTTTAGAAAGTGCTTTTAACAAACAGGTTGGCCACAGAGTGCTTCCTTTAGTAAGTGCTTTTAACAAACAGGTTGGTCACAGACTGCTTCCTTTAGAAAGTGCTTTTAACAAACAGGTTGGTCACAGAGTGCTTCCTTTAGTAAGTGCTTTTAACAAACAGGTTGGTCACAGAGTGCTTCCTTTAGTAAGTGCTTTTAACAAACAGGTTGGTCACAGAGTGCTTCCTTTAGAAAGTGCTTTTAACAAACAGGTTGGTCACAGACTGCTTCCTTTAGAAAGTGCTTTTAACAAACATGTCGGCCACAGAGTGCTTCCTTTAGTAAGTGCTTTTAACAAACAGGTCGACCACAGAGTGCTTCCTTTAGAAAGTGCTTTTAACAAACAGGTCGACCACAGAGTGCTTCCTTTAGAAAGTGCTTTTAACAAACAGGTTGGTCACAGACTGCTTCCTTTAGAAAGTGCTTTTAACAAACAGGTTGGTCACAGAGTGCTTCCTTTAGTAAGTGCTTTTAACAAACAGGTTGGCCACAGAGTGCTTCCTTTAGAAAGTGCTTTTAACAAACAGGTCGACCACAGAGTGCTTCCTTTAGAAAGTGCTTTTAACAAACAGGTCGGCCACAGAGTGCTTCCTTTAGTAAGTGCTTTTAACAAACAGGTCGGCCACAGAGTGCTTCCTTTAGAAAGTGCTTTTAACAAACAGGTTGGTCACAGAGTGCTTCCTTTAGAAAGTGCTTTTAACAAACAGGTTGGCCACAGAGTGCTTCCTTTAGAAAGTGCTTTTAACAAACAGGTTGGTCACAGAGTGCTTCCTTTAGAAAGTGCTTTTAACAAACAGGTCGGCCACAGAGTGCTTCCTTTAGTAAGTGTTTTTAACAAACAGGTCGGTCACAGAGTGCTTCCTTTAGTAAGTGCTTTTAACAAACAGGTCGACCACAGAGTGCTTCCTTTAGAAAGTGCTTTTAACAAACAGGTCGGCCACAGAGTGCTTCCTTTAGTAAGTGCTTTTAACAAACAGGTCGACCACAGAGTGCTTCCTTTAGTAAGTGCTTTTAACAAACATGTTGACCACAGAGTGCTTCCTTTAGTAAGTGCTTTTAACAAACAGGTTGGCCACAGAGTGCTTCCTTTAGTAAGTGCTTTTAACAAACAGGTCGACCACAGAGTGCTTCCTTTAGAAAGTGCTTTTAACAAACAGGTCGGCCACAGAGTGCTTCCTTTAGTAAGTGCTTTTAACAAACAGGTCGACCACAGAGTGCTTCCTTTAGTAAGTGCTTTTAACAAACATGTTGACCACAGAGTGCTTCCTTTAGTAAGTGCTTTTAACAAACAGGTTGGCCACAGAGTGCTTCCTTTAGTAAGTGCTTTTAACAAACAGGTCGACCACAGAGTGCTTCCTTTAGAAAGTGCTTTTAACAAACAGGTTGGTCACAGAGAGCTTCCTTTAGAAAGTGCTTTTAACAAACAGGTCGACCACAGAGTGCTTCCTTTAGTAAGTGCTTTTAACAAACAGGTTGGCCACAGAGTGCTTCCTTTAGTAAGTGCTTTTAACAAACAGGTCGGTCACAGAGTGCTTCCTTTAGTAAGTGCTTTTAACAAACAGGTTGGTCACAGACTGCTTCCTTTAGAAAGTGCTTTTAACAAACATGTCGGCCACAGAGTGCTTCCTTTAGTCAAGTCAAGTCAAGTCAAGTCAAATTTTATTTATATAGCACCTTTCATACACAAAGGCAATTCAAGGTGCTTTACAAAAAAATAATCGAAAAAACAAGCAGCAAAGCAATGCACATATAAAAAACACATAAAAAACACAGCCGACAGTTTTAGTTAAAATATATACTCAAATTAACAAACATGAAACATTATTTCTGTTTTAAATAAGTTACAAGGCACTCTTCAGTATTATTATTACATGTACAGTCCATTTGTTGGAAATGTACAGGAAAAATCTTTTTAAAATTACAGGCCGAGAGAGGCAGTAGTTTAGTAGCAGTTAAAAGCAAGAGTAAACATAAAGGTCTTTAGCTTGGATTTAAAAATAGGCAGAGTAGGGGCAGATCTAATGTGTTCAGGGAGTTTGTTCCAGTTATGAGAGGCATAGTGGGAGAACGCGGCTTCACCATGTTTAGATTTGGTCCTTGGGACAATTAGTAGACCAGTGCCTGAAGATCTCAGGGATCTGGATGGTTCATAGTGTAGAAGCATTTCAGAGATGTAGTGTGGGCCTGACCCGTTGAGAGATTTGTAAACTATTAGCAGAATTTTAAAGTCTATTCTAAGATTTACTGGCAGCCAATGCAGGGATTTGAGAACTGGTGTAATGTGTTCAGCTTTCTTGGTTCTTGTTAGAACTCTAGCAGCCGCATTCTGAATGAGCTGAAGTTGTTTAACAGCTTTTTTGGGAAGACCATTGAAAAGACTGTTGCAGTAGTCTAGCCTGCTAGAAATGAAAGCATGAATTAGTTTTTCAAGATCTTGTTTGGACATATAGCCTCTAATCCTTGCTATATTTTTTAGATGATAGAAGGCAGATTTTCTTATAAGCTTGATGTGGGAGTTGAAATTTAGATCAGAGTCAATAATAATGCCAAGATTTTTTACCTGGTCCTTTGGCTTCAGAGATAGGGATTCGAGGTGAGCAGTAACTTTGAGCCTATCTTCTTTTTTGCCGAAGACAATTATCTCTGTTTTGTCTTTATTAAGTTGGAGAAAATTCTGGCACATCCAATCATTAATTTGCGCAAGGCACTGACACAGTGACTCTATGGGGGCATAGTCATCCGATGAGAGGGCTATGTAGAGTTGGGTGTCATCTGCATAGCTATGATAAGCTATTTTGTTTTTTTGCATAATTAGGCCCAGAGAGAGCATATAAAGGTTAAACAGGACAGGACCTAAAATTGATCCTTGGGGTACCCCACATGTCATTTTGGTTTGGTCAGATGTGTAGTTGCCAATGGAGACAAAGTAGTTCCTGTCTTGCAGATAAGATCTGAACCACTCTAGGACCGTGCCGGAAAGCCCGACCCAGTTTTCCAGTCTGTCCAATAGAATTTCGTGGTCAACCGTATCAAAGGCAGCGCTGAGGTCTAGTAACACTAAGATTGAGATTTTACCTGAATCAGTGTTCATTCGGATGTCATTTATAACTCTGATAAGCGCAGTTTCGGTGCTATGATGGGGTCGGAAGCCTGATTGGAAAGGATCTAGGAGGTCATTGGAGGATAGAAAGGTATTGAGTTGTTGGTAGACAGTTTTTTCGAGTATTTTGCTAATAAAGGGAAGATTTGATATTGGTCTGTAATTGCTGATTATAGAGGGGTCGAGGCTACGCTTCTTTAGCAAGGGCTTAACAACTGCAGTTTTTAGAGATTTTGGGAAAATGCCTGTAAGAAGAGAGGTATTAATTATCTTCAGTATGTCGGTCGCCAGGCAACTGTAGACATTTTTTAGAAAGCTTGTTGGCAGGGTGTCTAGGCAACACGATGAGGATTTAAGGCCTCGTATCGTTTCTTCTAGTTTCTTGTGGTCAATGACATTGAACTGAGTCATGTTAATTAAGCACCTATTCTGTGGGTGCGGCGGAGCCACATTTGTTCTTGATGTGGAAATAGTTAGTCTGATATTTACAATTTTATCCCTAAAGAAGGTCGCAAATTCATTGCATTTGACATTGGATAGAAGATCAGGGGCAATTTGTGGGGGGGGGTTTGTCAGCCTGTCAACAGTGGCAAAAAGAGTGCGAGCGTCATTTGTGTTTTTGCTGATAATGTCGGAGAAGAAGAATTTTCTGGAATTTTTTAGTTCCTGGTTGTAGGAGTGAAGACTATTTTTATAGATGTCATAATCGATGTGAAGTTTAGTTTTCCGCCATTTGCGCTCGGCTTTCCTACAATCTCTTTTTTTGTTATTTACAGAGGGAGCGTTTCTCCATGGTGCTTTTTTCTTACCGGAGATTAGTTTAGATCTAATGGGAGCTACAGCATCAATAGCCTTTAGGGTTTTAGAATTGAAGTTATCTAGGAGATCATTGACAGAGGCTGAGGAGAGGGAAGGGGCCAGCGAGAAAGCCTCCATGAACCGTGTGCTAGTACTCTCGTTGATGTAACGCTTTTTGATGGTTTTTGACCGAATAAGAGCGATAGGGGTGATCTTGAGTTCAAGAAAAATACAGAGATGGTCGGACAGAGCAACATCACTAGCTGAAAGAAACGATGACTCAAAGCCCTTGGTGATAAATAAATCTAGGGTATGGCCTCGATTGTGAGTGGGCCCAGAGACATGTTGTAACAGGTCAAAAGTGTCAAGGAGGTTATTCAATTCTTTGGCATTATTATCATTGGGGTTGTCAATATGAATATTAAAATCTCCTGCAATAGTTAAACAGTCATGTTCTATGGAGATTATAGAAAGGAGTTCTGAAAATTCATCAAAAAAACTACTAGAGTACTTAGGTGGTCTGTATATAATCAGTAGTAAAATAGAGGGAGAGCACTTCAGAACAGCGGCCAGATATTCAAATGATGAAAAGTCGCCAAACGATACCTGCTTGCATTGAAAAGCATCAGAGAAAATAATAGCTACTCCTCCCCCTTTCTTACCGACTCTGGGGGCGTCAATGTAGTTAAAGTTAGGTGGGGCTGACTCATTAAGAACATATTCCCTGTTGTTTAGATCAAGCCAGGTCTCTGTGAGGAACATGAGGTCCAGTTTATGACTCGTAATCAGATCGTTTATTAGAAGCGACTTGCTTACAAGTGACCTAATATTTAGCAGTGCAGCCTTGATAGCTGCACTGCTAGGTTGAATTTGTAAATGCTTTTCAGAGTGTCCCTGGAGAACAGATACTAGGCTTGGTCCTGGAACAGGACGTGCTGAGAGATAATCTTTGTTTGTTCTGTAGCTAATCAGGGTGGGGATAGTTAGACATCTGATCGTTTCATGATCCTCTGTGACCTTGTTTTTGGGGCAGAAAATGCTTTTTTCTTCAGTTTTCCCCTTTGGGGCGGGCAGGGAGATTGAGGGAAGGGTGAGCGGGTGGGAGGGGGAGGTGGTTTTGAGGGTGGGGGGTCGGAACAAGGAGGTCTTGGGGGTGGGGAGGAGCGAGGGGGTCTTTGGGGTGGGGAGGAGCAGGGGGTGCTGGAGCGAGGGGGTCTTTGGGATGGGGGGGGGCGAGGAGGGGGAGATGTTGAGGGTGGGGAGAAGCAGGGGGCGCTGGCTATTCTGGCGTGAGTCTGTTCAGCCAGTGTGTTCATGACAGATGGAGAGGGCTGATTAGCCAGTTCTTTTAGGCCAGGAGTCTGTTCGGCCAGTGTGTTCATGACAGATGGAGAGGGCTGATTAGCCAGTTCTTTTAAGCCAGGTGGAGGGGTGCACTGCAGGCTAGCTAGTCCAGCGTCAGCCCGCTCAAACAGTTTGTTGGAGGTGCGGAGCGGGCTAGCTAGACTAACATTAACCTCCTCAATTAGCTTGTTCATGCCAGCTGAGAATGGCAGTAGGTGGAGGGAGGGGGAAAGGGAGGAGGGCGATGAGAGGGAGGTGGAGGAGTGGAGGGGGGGGGAAAATGAGGTCTCCAAGGAAACAGCTGGGGGGGCGTCGCTCCCCGCCGGGTAAACACCTGGGGGGGCGTCGCTCTCCGCCGGGTCATCAGGCCGTTGAGCTGCGGTGGGGGGCGAGAAGAGGGAGGTGGGAGAGTGGAGGGGAGGGGGAAAGAGTGGGGAAGGGGGGGTGGAGGAGAAAGGGGGGGTGGAAGAGAGGAGGGGAGGGGAGAAGATGAAGTCGTCGTCGTTTGGTGGAGCGTTGACCAGTTGAGCCGTGGCGTCGACCTGTAGAGCCAGGACAGCGGCTGCCGGATGTGTGGCGTTGGTCAGTTGGGCCGGGGCGGCGGCAGGAGGTGGGGCGGCGACCTGTAGAGCCGGAGGTGTGGCGACTGCCGGAGGTAAGTGCTTTTAACAAACAGGTCGACCACAGAGTGCTTCCTTTAGAAAGTGCTTTTAACAAACAGGTCGACCACAGAGTGCTTCCTTTAGAAAGTGCTTTTAACAAACAGGTCGGCCACAGAGTGCTTCCTTTAGAAAGTGCTTTTAACAAACAGGTCGGCCACAGAGTGCTTCCTTTAGTAAGTGCTTTTAACAAACAGGTCGACCACAGAGTGCTTCCTTTAGTAAGTGCTTTTAACAAACAGGTCGGCCACAGAGTGCTTCCTTTAGTAAGTGCTTTTAACAAACAGGTCGACCACAGAGTGCTTCCTTTAGTAAGTGCTTTTAACAAACAGGTCGACCACAGAGTGCTTCCTTAGGAAAGTGCTTTTAACAAACAGGTCGACCACAGAGTGCTTCCTTTAGAAAGTGCTTTTAACAAACAGGTCGACCACAGAGTGCTTCCTTTAGTAAGTGCTTTTAACAAACAGGTCGACCACAGAGTGCTTCCTTTAGTAAGTGCTTTTAACAAACAGGTCGGCCACAGAGTGCTTCCTTTAGAAAGTGCTTTTAACAAACAGGTCGGCCACAGAGTGCTTCCTTTAGAAAGTGCTTTTAACAAACAGGTCGGTCACAGACTGCTTCCTTTAGAAAGTGCTTTTAACAAACAGGTCGGCCACAGAGTGCTTCCTTTAGAAAGTGCTTTTAACAAACAGGTTGACCACAGAGTGCTTCCTTTAGTAAGTGCTTTTAACAAACAGGTCGGCCACACAGTGCTTCCTTTAGAAAGTGCTTTTAACAAACAGGTCGGCCACAGAGTGCTTCCTTTAGAAAGTGCTTTTAACAAACAGGTCGGTCACAGACTGCTTCCTTTAGAAAGTGCTTTTAACAAACAGGTCGGCCACAGAGTGCTTCCTTTAGAAAGTGCTTTTAACAAACAGGTTGACCACAGAGTGCTTCCTTTAGAAAGTGCTTTTAACAAACAGGTCGGCCACAGAGTGCTTCCTTTAGAAAGTGCTTTTAACAAACAGGTTGACCACAGAGTGCTTCCTTTAGAAAGTGCTTTTAACAAACAGGTCGGTCACAGAGTGCTTCCTTTAGTAAGTGCTTTTAACAAACAGGTTGGTCACAGAGTGTTTCCTTTAGAAAGTGCTTTTAACAAACATGTCGGCCACAGAGTGCTTCCTTTAGAAAGTGCTTTTAACAAACAGGTCGGCCACAGAATGCTTCCTTTAGTAAGTGCTTTTAACAAACAGGTTGACCACAGAGTGCTTCCTTTAGAAAGTGCTTTTAACAAACATGTCGGCCACAGAGTGCTTCCTTTAGAAAGTGCTTTTAACAAACAGGTCGGCCACAGAATGCTTCCTTTAGTAAGTGCTTTTAACAAACAGGTCGGTCACAGAGTGCTTCCTTTAGAAAGTGCTTTTAACAAACAGGTCGGCCACAGAGTGCTTCCTTTAGTAAGTGCTTTTAACAAACAGGTCGGTCACAGAGTGCTTCCTTTAGAAAGTGCTTTTAACAAACAGGTCGGCCACAGAGTGCTTCCTTTAGTAAGTGCTTTTAACAAACAGGTTGGTCACAGAGTGCTTCCTTTAGTAAGTGCTTTTAACAAACAGGTTGGTCACAGAGTGCTTCCTTTAGTAAGTGCTTTTAACAAACAGGTTGGTCACAGAGTGCTTCCTTTAGTAAGTGCTTTTAACAAACAGGTCGACCACAGAGTGCTTCCTTTAGTAAGTGCTTTTAACAAACAGGTCGGCCACAGAGTGCTTCCTTTAGAAAGTGCTTTTAACAAACAGGTCGGCCACAGAGTGCTTCCTTTAGTAAGTGCTTTTAACAAACAGGTCGGCCACAGAATGCTTCCTTTAGAAAGTGCTTTTAACAAACAGGTCGGTCACAGAGTGCTTCCTTTAGTAAGTGCTTTTAACAAACAGGTTGGTCACAGAGTGCTTCCTTTAGTAAGTGCTTTTAACAAACAGGTCGGTCACAGAGAGCTTCCTTTAGTAAGTGCTTTTAACAAACAGGTCGGTCACAGAGTGCTTCCTTTAGTAAGTGCTTTTAACAAACAGGTCGACCACAGAGTGCTTCCTTTAGAAAGTGCTTTTAACAAACAGGTTGGTCACAGAGTGCTTCCTTTAGTAAGTGCTTTTAACAAACAGGTCGGCCACAGAGTGCTTCCTTTAGAAAGTGCTTTTAACAAACAGGTTGGTCACAGAGTGCTTCCTTTAGTAAGTGCTTTTAACAAACAGGTTGGTCACAGAGTGCTTCCTTTAGTAAGTGCTTTTAACAAACAGGTTGGTCACAGAGTGCTTCCTTTAGTAAGTGCTTTTAACAAACAGGTTGGTCACAGAGTGCTTCCTTTAGTAAGTGCTTTTAACAAACAGGTCGACCACAGAGTGCTTCCTTTAGTAAGTGCTTTTAACAAACAGGTCGGCCACAGAGTGCTTCCTTTAGAAAGTGCTTTTAACAAACAGGTCGGCCACAGAGTGCTTCCTTTAGTAAGTGCTTTTAACAAACAGGTCGGCCACAGAATGCTTCCTTTAGAAAGTGCTTTTAACAAACAGGTCGGTCACAGAGTGCTTCCTTTAGTAAGTGCTTTTAACAAACAGGTTGGTCACAGAGTGCTTCCTTTAGTAAGTGCTTTTAACAAACAGGTCGGTCACAGAGAGCTTCCTTTAGTAAGTGCTTTTAACAAACAGGTCGGTCACAGAGTGCTTCCTTTAGTAAGTGCTTTTAACAAACAGGTCGGCCACAGAGTGCTTCCTTTAGAAAGTGCTTTTAACAAACAGGTCGGCCACAGAGTGCTTCCTTTAGTAAGTGCTTTTAACAAACAGGTCGGTCACAGAGAGAGAGCTTCCTTTAGTAAGTGCTTTTAACAAACAGGTCGGTCACAGAGTGCTTCCTTTAGTAAGTGCTTTTAACAAACAGGTCGGTCACAGAGAGCTTCCTTTAGAAAGTGCTTTTAACAAACAGGTCGGCCACAGAGTGCTTCCTTTAGTAAGTGCTTTTAACAAACAGGTCGGCCACAGAGTGCTTCCTTTAGTAAGTGCTTTTAACAAACAGGTCGGTCACAGAGAGCTTCCTTTAGAAAGTGCTTTTAACAAACAGGTCGGCCACAGAGTGCTTCCTTTAGTAAGTGCTTTTAACAAACAGGTCGGTCACAGAGAGCTTCCTTTAGTAAGTGCTTTTAACAAACAGGTCGGTCACAGAGTGCTTCCTTTAGTAAGTGCTTTTAACAAACAGGTCGGTCACAGAGAGCTTCCTTTAGAAAGTGCTTTTAACAAACAGGTCGGCCACAGAGTGCTTCCTTTAGTAAGTGCTTTTAACAAACAGGTCGGTCACAGAGAGCTTCCTTTAGTAAGTGCTTTTAACAAACAGGTCGGTCACAGAGTGCTTCCTTTAGTAAGTGCTTTTAACAAACAGGTCGGCCACAGAGTGCTTCCTTTAGTAAGTGCTTTTAACAAACAGGTCGGCCACAGAGTGCTTCCTTTAGTAAGTGCTTTTAACAAACAGGTCGGTCACAGAGAGCTTCCTTTAGAAAGTGCTTTTAACAAACAGGTCGGTCACAGAGTGCTTCCTTTAGTAAGTGCTTTTAACAAACAGGTCGGCCACAGAGTGCTTCCTTTAGTAAGTGCTTTTAACAAACAGGTCGGCCACAGAGTGCTTCCTTTAGTAAGTGCTTTTAACAAACAGGTCGGCCACAGAGTGCTTCCTTTAGTAAGTGCTTTTAACAAACAGGTCGGCCACAGAGTGCTTCCTTTAGTAAGTGCTTTTAACAAACAGGTCGGCCACAGAGTGCTTCCTTTAGTAAGTGCTTTTAACAAACAGGTCGGCCACAGAGTGCTTCCTTTAGAAAGTGCTTTTAACAAACAGGTTGGTCACAGACTGCTTCCTTTAGAAAGTGCTTTTAACAAACAGGTCGGCCACAGAGTGCTTCCTTTAGTAAGTGCTTTTAACAAACAGGTCGGCCACAGAGTGCTTCCTTTAGTAAGTGCTTTTAACAAACAGGTCGGCCACAGAGTGCTACGCGGAGAGAAACGAGGGGCGCACAGTTACAGATAAAAACAAGGGATGTAAAAACAAGACGGAACAAAACACTTCACAAAACCCCGCCGAAGCAAACATCGACGTCACATTCGCCGCGGTGCGCCTGCTCACATAATAAAAACAATGACTCTTTAAGAGGCTATTACGGCGATCGCTCATAAACTGACATCAATTGTTTTGACTTCCTGGGAAATCAAATGGAACCATGCGCTTGGCATCTTGCTAAGGTTAATGCCACCGCTTCAGAACCAATTCAAAACATGGCTGCCGACCAAGGCATGGGGGCCGCGCTGCCGAGTGTTATCGTATTCCCAGCGACACTTCCCTCACCGCTCGAAATGCAGAGGGAGATTTGGAACACGCCCCGGGCTGTGTAGGAGGACAGACGTCGTTTCGATACTGCGTCAAGATTGGAAAAGCACAGGGGACACGCTAAAGCCGCGTCGATTGTATAACTTCATCATGCATGAGGGAAGGCAGCACCAAAACAGTCGGGCCCCGATTCGAAAACACTGTTTTTTTTTTCCCTCCTCGCCGAGACCGTCCAAGTTTTGAGCCTCATTGGGAGTGATAGCTCTGTTTTTGGAGTGATAGCTCTGTCTTTCAGCCAAGCTTTTATGAGCTCTGGCTCTTCATGTTGATGATAGGATCCCTTTATGGGAGAGAGAGCGTTTTGCTAACGACCTCTGCTCTCATTAGCTTTAGCATGCTAAGACGGGAGTTTTGGAATGTCTCTTTTACGGGCCAACACAGACTCTTCTTTTGGAACGCACGCTGGGAAAAACGTCCAGTATGTCTTTCGTCAGACTCTATTAAATAGCAGGAAAGAAAAAAGAATGAGACGATCCCCGTGCATGTTTGTAAAAGCCCCGTCCCCTGCACACATGTGCTGCTTGGTTCTGGCTGCGCTGTAACGTTACTGTGGGGAAGAACGCCACATCGTGCTGTTTTCAGCCCCAAACAGCTCACGCACAATTACTCTGCCGGGGATCTGTGTGCGTTGGCACGTCGCTGCGCTTCCATCTTTGTTTTCTTAATAATTAGCCTGTGTTTTCACAAGGGGGTTTATACGTGTGTGGGTGAGCCAGCCTTTTCAAGACTACTTCATCTACTCCCTAGACTGTCTCTCGTCTCTTCCCCCACCCTCTCTCTCTCTCTCTCTCCCTCTCTTCTTAAATCTCCAGCCTATAGCCTCTCTTGCACTTTTTCTCTCTGTCTCTTCCGCTCTCCCTCTCCCTCTCTCTCTCTCTCTTTCTCTCTCTCTCTCTCTCTCTCCCTCTCTCTCCCTCTCTCTCTCTCCCTTCCTAAATCTCCAGCCAAAAGCCTCTCTTTCTCTCTTGGACTCTTTCCCTCTCTCTCTCTTTCCCTCTCTCTCTCTCTCTCTCTCTCCCTCTCTCGCTCTCTCTCATGCGCGTGCCGGGTCGCCGGCACGCGCGTCGGCCCGTATCGGCCTGGCCTGCTTGGTATCTAATGCCCGGCCTGAATTATGATCCCAGTCCGCCCCTGGGCCCAACAATGACAGAATAGTGTGAAATACTGTTGCAGTAGTTAAAACACAGACAGGGGGCAGCATATCTGCACATAAACACACTGCCACACACATTATATGGGTCATAACTTATAAGTGATGATTGAGAGGGAAAACCTTTGTATGAGTTTATATAATATTTTTAATTTTATTATGAAACAGTTGCATAGTATACTTTTCAACCATAGCTCTATCTATCTATCTATCTATCTATCTATCTATCTATCTATCTATCTATCTATCTATCTATCTATCTATCTATCCGAAAGGTGATATAGTGTGAAGAAACAATGGCAGTTTTATTTCATGCTCTCTCTGTCTCTGGGGGCGTGGCTTCTGGACCTGCTGCACTTCCGTGAACCAGTGACATCATTGGTTCACGGAAGAGCAGCAGATGTTGAAGCTGCGCCGAATCGCGCGGCTGTTATTCTACTACAGATTGTATTTACTCATTTTTGTATGCCTGTATCCACGGATTGAGAGAGCCGCCCTTAACGAGCCTTAACGAGCAAAACCAGATGGCGGGGTGGAGTTCCTGCCCGGCAGATGAACAGGGAGTTCTCGGAGTGGGCAACATGGAGAGAAGGTAAACACTGTAAATCATCTGCATATAACACCCACATTGTAACGATACAAAGTGGCAATGTTTTCCTTTAATAACTTCCCATATCTGCCTAGAATTGTTTTAACAGATTTGGTTTCTGTGTAATCTCTGGCATCATTGTACATTAGGGTCAACCTTTGAGAAAATGTAAATAAAGGTTGAATGAATGAATACATGAGTGAGTGAGTGAGTGAGTGAGTGAGTGAGTGAGTGAGTGAGTGAGTGAGTGAGTGAGTGAGTGAGTGAATGAATCCTAAATATCTGTTACAGATGCATGAATAAATGTAGAAGTACATACAGGCTAGTGCTACAGCTAACTCACTAGATGCTAGCAGTACTCCCTTAATGTCTGTTTCACTTCCCACCCGATTCACCCATGTTGTGTCTAAAAGGCAGGAATCAACACAGGGGCAAGCAGAACATTAATGAGGGTTTCCAACTTCCATTGTGATCCAGTTCCGGGGCCCTCGTTAATATTCTGCTTGCACCTGTGTTACTTCCTGCCTTGTATTTCACAGTCTGTTTCACACACATCCCAGTTGACAAGGGTAAGATCATGACAGGGTAACAGAAACCCCCCCCCCAACATATTTTCACAACCTAAAAACCCATAATTCACGAGTGGCGAACAGTACTGCTGTGCTGGCGGGTTTCTCCGGGTCGGGTCGGTCCCGCTGTGCGTGTACCTGATGTGTGGCCAACACATGAACTCCACTGTTAAACAGAGCTCCCCTGTAAACATGTCAGTCAGTAGCCCCGTGTTTGAGCAGCGGTCGATAGCGAGCCAGTCTCATCGACTTCCACCTGCTCTGCAGCCTGGATCACCTTGACCCCGCTGGGATCTGTTCACGTGACCCCCGTTAATTAAACTAAACTGAGGACACGCCTGTGATAAAGCAGCGCGCGCGCGCACACACACACACACACACACACACACACACACACACACACACACACACACACACACACACACACACACACACACACACACACACACACACTCACTTACACACATACAGCACACACACACACACACACACACACACACACTCACTCACTCACTTACACACATACAGCACACACTCCCTGCTGCGCTGTGTGAGTGTTTTAGTTGATTGGGACACACAAGGTTAGAGAAGCAGCCGTGTGACTGGAAGGTCGCCAGTTCAAATCCCCAGACCGGCTGGGAAAATCTGGATGGGGGGAGTGTGAATGAGCAACGCTCTCCACTCCCTAAGCTACTGCCGAGGTGCCCTTGAGCAAAGCATTTAAAGGAGAATTTCGGTATTTTTCAACCTGGACCCTATTTTCCGAACTTTTTGTGTCTTAAGTGATGAATCCGAACAACAATTTCTGAATTTGGTTCCTTATCTTTATCGATCGGTGCGTGTATAGCCCGTCTGCATCGACTCCAGCCCGTGCATGTATCGCCTATAGGCTACGTCCTCTAAAAGAGCATGGTGGGGAAAGTGAAAAGGCAGCGCTTGCCCCTCCCTCATTACCACCACTGAGGTGCCCTTGAGCAAGGCCCTTAAACCCCCAACCGCTCCAGTGGAGCTGATCAGTGGCCAGCAGATCAGACTGTGGTTGTACTGGGCAGCTTCCAGGTGTGAATGTGTGTGTGAATGTGAACAGGGCGCTCCTGAAAAAGAGAGCATTGCTCTCAGTGAGACTCCCCATGTATAAATAAAGGTAAAAAGAAATGAAGTTGGAAAATGAGGAGAGCGTTTTGTGTGCCCTCTCTCACACTTCTCTACCCCTAACCAGCCAATCCGAGTGATTTCTCTACCCCTGACCAGCCTATCAAAGTGATTTCTCTACCCCTTACCAGCCAATCAGAGTGATTGGAAGGTTAGGGGTAGAGCCAATCAGAGTGATTGGATGGTCACACCACAAATACTAGAGCGACTGACGCCCAGACATGGCCGACGGCTGACTGTCGGCTTGGTGTGTCACGGGGCTTTACATCCTCGCTCGCTTACAGCAACCAGTGGGCGGGGCGCCGCGCGACCTCGGATGAACGCCCTCTTCTGGAGAGAGCGAGTGAGGTCCGTGAACTCTGACCCCTGCGAGGAAGGCAGCGGAGGAGCGTCTAGCTCTGCAGGTCGACAGAGCAACCGGGCCACGTTAAAAAAAAACACAACAATGATTCATTTGGAGTCTTTTAAACGTTTTTCAGGCTACAAAATATGGCTCAGTGGGCTGCGTGCGGTGCCAACACTGCCAGGGCCAAGGTTCCTGTTTTCAGTCGAGCCACTCGTACTAAAAAATGTACGCACTCGTGGTTACTTTAAGGGCACTGTGGAGAAAAGTGCCCAAACGTCATACTTTAAGGGAAAGTCAGGTTACTGGCCAAGAATGAAACTGGATGGAGGACTATTTGACTTCCTGGTCACGGCACAGACCAAACCCTTCAGCAAACATTTTGACACTGAGTAGCTGTTGATACGACGGCCTGCACCAACATTGACATTTTATATATATATATATAATATATATATATATATATATATTTATATATATATATATATATATATATATATATATATATATATATATATATATATATATATATATATATATATATATATATATTTATTTTTTATGCCAAAATGAAAGTGGAGTCTGTGGCTGTCGAGAGCTGCCACATGCATCATTCTGTCAAGTCAGGACTTCAATAACTTTCTGATATCAGCTAAAAAAAAAAACCTTTCCAAAACTGTTTTAATATGACTTTTGCCCATGCCAATAACATCATATTGTGAAAACCTTGTGCGTGTTTGGGTTGATACTGAATTGGCTGCCTCCTGCACATTAAATGGCTGCTAGGTTTTCATACCCTGCGCCTACAAAACCACAGCGGTGACACCGGGGTTCCCATGCATGACAGATTTGAGCGACATACAAAGATACACACACACACACACACACACACGCACACGCACACGCACGCACACACACACACACACACACACACACACACACACACACACACACAGGTCAAATTCCCATGTCACGTAAAGTTTTCTACTGTGCGCAATTCTTCCTTTTCAATGTTTACA
Source organism: Poromitra crassiceps (assembly GCF_964638095.1). NCBI lineage: Eukaryota > Metazoa > Chordata > Actinopteri > Beryciformes > Melamphaidae > Poromitra > Poromitra crassiceps. The sequence continues at coordinate 8,022,831 of NC_139633.1, read as the reverse complement.
GGGGTAGTTCTGATTTTTGGAACCCTAGCCCTATTTGCTAATTACCAATGATGATGTTGATTGGTCGATTCCTCTCTCAGCACAATCCATGCTGCTGTTCCTCACACTAGCTCCAGATAGTGAGCCACAAACCAATACAAGGTCAACGGGGTCACGCTCCTGTCTGTGCAAGCTGAGTGAGGCTCACTGACATGTACTCCACGGTGCACAGAAAGTGCATTTCAGTGAGGTGAGGCTTGGAACCCTAGGGCTAGGGTTCCAAAAATCTGAACTATCCCTTTAAGTTTTCATTTTCAAGTTTTTCCCCATTTCACTCTATTGTTGCCTAAACTCAGGTGCCATTTTCACATGTGCCAAACACGTGGAAATGACGCGTCCAATTTGCGCTACTGTTCCATAATCCTTTTATGGCGAAAGATCATCTTCACCTGATATGTGTCCGTAACAGTTCAGTGTTGTACTGTATTGTGTGTATTAGTCGATTGGCATGCACATGAACAATCACACGCACGCACGCACGCACGCACGCACACACACACACACACACACACACACACACACACACGCACACACGCGCACACACACGCACACACGCACACACACACACACACACACACGCACACACACTGGATGAGGCTGTGGGAACGGGGTCACACCTGCACAGGCTGGCAGGGTGATAAACGATGTTGCTTTAAACTTTGGAGGCCGTCATTTTTGGGAGCCGCTGTTGACCCTGCATTGAAGTATAATGGGGGCCTTTGAAGGGGACAGCGGCGCCCCCTGTGTGCCGCTCGGAGAGCAGGCGAGCGCGGCCCTCGATTAGCTAATCACACATTCTGCTTCGATTAGCCGTAATAGACGCAGCAGGCCTCTGACATTAGGACTGGCATTTCCTACGCCGGCTGCTTTGGAAAATCTCTCACAGCTTTCAGCGTTCCAACGAAATCAACCCATTTATAGAGACAGCTTTCAGCGGTCAAAACGAAATAAACCCATTTATAAAGCACGTTTTTGTAGAAAATTTTGTTTTCTCTAGTATTCGACGCGACGAGACAATTGTAGGATTCAAAGTCGGCCGAGCGTCAGAATAATGTTGGCACTTTACGTTTCTGCAAACTACGGATCCGTTGAATCAACGCTTGTAAAGCAAAAAATTCACTGAGTATTATCAACCTTTCTAGATACGTGGATATCAACGCCTAGAGCGACTAGCGCTCATGTGATTAACCACAGACTCCTATTGAGATAGCGCGGTGGAAACTGAGCGAGCTGTGGCTGGGCTGGCGGCGGGCGTACGTCGGCGTTTGCCTTTCGACACCGGGGTTCGATTCCCACCATTTCCAATCGTAAAAGGCCGTTACACACCGAGAGCGATGTGAATATACCGCACGAAATTGCGATGCGAATTTTGACCCGCCTGTCAATCACAGCAACAGATGTGTACACGTCGGAAGCGAATTTCAGAAAAATCGACCGTGGTCTGAAAAAATAAACGCCGCAATAACGCTCAGCGAAACTTCGCCGTTGGTATGCACGGTTGCATTCACTGATATAGGTTCGAAAAAATATTATTGACGTGCGAATTATACGCACGGGGGGGGGGGGGAAACGCCAGTGTGTAAGGAGCTTTAGTCACATTGAACAATTTTGTTATTTTAACCCAACTATCTCTAACCTTAACCAAGTTGTTTTAGTTGTGCAACGTTTTTAAATTTACGTTGGTTTACGTTAACGTTTCTCCCATTTTCTCCCAATTGTACTCTACCATGGTAGTGATGCTATACCCAGAACCCTCTGCAGACTACAGTAAATGTTCCTATCATTCATCACTTTAAATCTGCATGGGAAATATAATCAAGCCGTATTGAAGAGAGACTGAAGGCTTGAACGACATCTCGTCTGACACTGTGAGTAACGGCTGTGGTTTCATCAACCGCCTATAAATCCCATCAAAACATATCTTTGTGGATGCTCTGCGCTCCCCAGGCGGCAGGCAGTACGAGCTGATCACGATCTAATACAGACACTCCATGCTCGGATTCACATCAATTGGTTGTTTCTCCTGAGTGTGTGTTTTGTGCATGTGGCCGTATATGGGTGTGTCATATGTGTGTAATTTGAGTGTGTGTGTGTGTGTGTGTGTGTGTGTGTGTGTGTGTGTGTGTGTATGTGCGTGTGCGTGCGTGCATGTGCGTGCATTTTTTATTTTATTTTATTTTGTATTGGTTTATTTGTCAGGGACATATACAAAAAAAAACATTAAACCCCATAGGGGAAGAGATGCTCTGTAACAGATTTTGCCATAAGCTACTTTACATCTGGAATCCCTGGTCAGGTGAATACAAAGGCCATTCAGAGTAAAAAAATAAAATACATAAAGTGTAAAAAACAGCGAAAGGGCACAGGTTAGTATGAGATAGATAATACTATAAAAAGAATAAAATACATACATGCAAACATCTACTGTATATAGGTGCCAAGAATAAAACACCACCCACACACACACACACACACACACACACACACACACACACACACACACACATGAGTGCGCATGTGTGTGTGTGTGTGTGTGTGTGTGTGTGTGTGTGTGTGTGTGTGTGTGTGTGTGTGTGTGTGTGTGTGTGTGTGTGTGTGTGTGTGTGTGTGTGTGTGCGTGCGCGTGTGTGTTACACTGCTTTTCGGGGCACTTTTGGAATGCTTGCTTTGGAGACAGCTGCAGTCTAGACTGTCATTCTCACGTCACTTGGTCGCTCCGGGCTCCCGTGAAGCACAAGATGAGGAGGAGCCTCATGGAGAAACGCAGCCCGCATCTGATAAGAGCGAGGTGGTAAGAGGATCCACCCGTGACTTCTCCTGCAGCCTAGCATGAAGAGAGGCTGATAGAGTGAGCGTTGTCAAGAGCTTTGGAAGGCAGGCGATGACTGAAGAGCCCAAGCTGCAGCATACGCCACTTCATGTACTGTATGAGTAGCACGCCTGATACAAATATGTGCCGTGTGAGAGCAAGGGAGCTGAACATCAAGGGTCAAAGTTCACCCAGTATTCAGTTATCCTACAACAGTGGGTCTCAAACTTTTTCTTTTTTTGCGTCAGTCCCCCCCCCTTTCCCTGATCTCTGATTCCAAGTAGCCCTTTTACCCGACTACATTTTGCTTAGAAAATGGCAAGAGAAAACTATAGCATTGTGATGCAATGAATGATGTAATTTGTGCCTCCTGATCAGATTTATTTTAACATTAAATTTATTTTCATGATTTATTATTAAAAAAAAATCCATTTTCCCCCTTTCTCTCAGTAGTACCTCCACATATACCCCTAGGGTACCCCAGTTTTGGAACCACTGTCCTACAACAACCCAGTCGCCAGAATAAGACGTTGGCATTTTTACGCTATTATGCAGCTGGTCTGACAAAACTGCGATTTCCTCATGGGAGTCAACATTGACACTATACATTTGTATGTGTGTATGTGCTTATATGTGTGTAAGTACGTATGTATATGTGTGGCGGCCTGGGAGAACGCTTCGTATGTCGCTGCTACACATTGTTGGTAATGAGCCGAAGAAGGGTCGAAAAGGAGTTTTGCAGGTATTTTGAGTGATTTGGTTACTTTCATCTCCGCATAGCTACAGCGTGGTAAATAATTATTTTCAGAAAACAAAGGGGAAAGTATTTATTTGTATGGTTTTGGTGGAATGCCACTGTAGAAAATGGAATGTTGTGGAATGTTTCAAGCCATTTTTCTCGCGTTTTACTTTTAGACACACAGCATTAAAATACTCGTAACTTTTGAGCTGAGAGATCTATCTCAGTCCTTCAAAAAGTTATAGGGGAAAGAATCAAATTTAAGTAAAAAAGTAAAAAAAAAAAAAAGTCAAATGTTCACCATGTGAAGGGTTTTTGTAGGCCACCACACCGTAAGTGCCACATTGCCTACACACACACACACACACACACACACACACACACACACACACACACACACACACACACACACACACACAGAATTTGGATTAATCAAAAATGAAAACTCCCCCCCCCCCCCCCCCCCCATTCACCAAGAAACTTTTCCTCCTACTCCCATTTGAATTGAAGTCACTTCCCTCTAAGCAACCCCAGGGGAAAGTTGCAACGATAACAAATTGGTTTAAATAACAGCCGCGCAGCAGCAATCTCCTCGCAGCGCCGTGCATTGCGGTTGTCATTCATCACGGCGCCGCAGCGTAAACGTGGGGCTTCCACAACAATTACATCCGCCATTAAACTCCTGTATTGTGGTGGGTTTCCTCTGTGTGATAAGGCTGATCAGCGGCCAAGCCAGGCCTAATCTGCTCCTATCTGCTCTGCGGTCGCAGGGAAAGCAAAACCCTCAGCTTGCCACTCAAGCCTGACCAGAGAAACAGGCCTGCTGTAGCCTTGTCTTGGACTGCCCCCCTGTGGCTGTGCGAAGGAACAGCAAGTGTTTTCACATTGGCCTTTTTACTTCCTAACCGGATCACTCACTGCTGAATACAACACAAGCACGGTCTGGGACTCGGCATTTTATACATCTTATAATATAAGATGTATAAAAATGTATGTATAAAATAAATTATATTAAACGCATATTGAATTTTATTTGGGGAAAAGCAGCCTTGAAGAGATTTTGAAAAACTGGTTTTGATTGCTCTTGAACAAAGCCATAAACACAAATATACTGAAGGTATAAAGTATGATTGGATCACTTACTCTTATCCTGAAGTACACTGCTGGGTGCCAGGTAAAAGCCAGGATCCCCTATTTATTGATATCCAGTGGTTCTCAAAGTGGGGTCACTGTGGGGGTTCCAGGGGGTCCCCAGCAAAAAGAGTAATAATTCATTTTTGCTATATTCCATCCATCCATTTTCTTATATATATATATATATATATATAGAGAGAGAGAGAGAGAGAGAGAGAGAGAGAGAGAGATAGATAGAGAGAGAGAGAGAGAGAGAGAGAGAGAGATATCACAGACTAGACTACACATATAATAATATATATATAGTATAACATACATACACAATACAAACACAACTGACATACAAAAGGTTTGTTTTTTGTTGTTTTTACAAAAGTTCCTCGAAGATCTTTGTTGTCCTATTAAACACACACATGGGGTAAGGAGTTAAAATATGATCTTACTGTATCCCACAGCCCCTCTAGGCTGGGATCAAAGTGGGCCGGCTAGCTCTTTCCATTCTTATTAAATCTATAAACTCTTCCAACCAACTGCTCAAACTAAAACAGGATGGCGTTCTTATCTTCCAATTCACAACAACTTTCCATTTCACAGCAAGACAACCCAAATTCCATCCATACGTAACACAATGACAGAATGGTCGCGAGTTTCGCTTTCTGCAGTAAAACATCTAAAAGTGAAAATCTTCTCAGATGGGGGTACGCGGTCTAATTTGTGTCGCTTTAAGGCGTCGTTGACATGTAAACGTTTGAGAACCACTGAGAGAGAGTAGCAGACGAGGTAGAGAGAGATTTGTACGCTTTGGGACAACTGAGATTTGGATTGTGTAAAGGGGGCTGCAACCTAATATCAGGAAGACCTTGATATTCTGTATATATTATAACTGTACAAATCACTATAATTCTCCAGCTTGATAATGTCATGAACAATACAGTATATTCGCCCCTTCCTTTCATCTGTATCACAAGAGGCGTGCAATTCCAATACTATCACATTTTCCACATTGGTCCTGACATCATCTGCAACACTAATAAGGAAATGATCTCCAGTAAATACTTAAACTGCGACAGATTGCTCACACATGTGATCGTTTGTTTCATGGCTTCCTTAGAAATACTTAACATCTCTGCTATTCTGCTATTTGCATCTGTTTCTCCTTTTTGCTGCTTAGCTCTGATGTTTACACCACTTCACAACAAAGGTTTGTGTGTGTTTTTGTGTTTTGGTGGAGGTTATTTGGAGTTAGTAAGTGTTGATTGGAGTTATTTGGAGTTGGTAAGTGTTTAGAGTTAGTAGGTGTTGATTGGAGTTATTTGGAGTTAGTAAGTGTTGATTGGAGTTATTTGGAGTTAGTAAGTGTTTAGAGTTAGTACGTGTTGATTGGAGTTAGTAAGTGTTGATTGGAGTTATTTGGAGTTAGTAAGTGTTTAGAGTTAGTACGTGTTGATTGGAGTTATTTGGAGTTGGTAAGTGTTTAGAGTTAGTACGTGTTGATTGGAGTTATTTGGAGTTCGTAAGTGTTTAGAGTTAGTACGTGTTGATTGGAGTTATTTGGAGTTGGTAAGTGTTTAGAGTTAGTACGTGTTGATTGGAGTTATTTGGAGTTGGTAAGTGTTTAGAGTTAGTACGTGTTGATTGGAGTTATTTGGAGTTGGTAAGTGTTTAGAGTTAGTACATGTTGATTGAGTTGGAGTTATTTGAAGTTGATTGGAGTTATTTGGAGTTAGTAAGTGTTGATTAGAGTTATTTGGAGTTGGTAAGTGTTGATTGGAGTTATTTGGAGTTAGTAAGTGTTGATTGGAGTTATTTGGAGTTGGTAAGTGTTGATTGGAGTTATTTGGAGTTAGTAAGTGTTGATTGGAGTTATTTGGAGTTAGTAAGTGTTGATTAGAGTTATTTGGAGTTGGTAAGTGTTGATTGGAGTTATTTGGAGTTAGTAAGTGTTGATTGGAGTTATTTGGAGTTGGTAAGTGTTGATTGGAGTTATTTGGAGTTAGTAAGTGTTGATTGGAGTTATTTGGAGTTAGTAAGTGTTGATTGGAGTTATTTGGAGTTGGTAAGTGTTGATTGGAGTTATTTGGAGTTGGTAAGTGTTGATTGGAGTTATTTGGAGTTGGTAAGTGTTGATTGAAGTTATTTGGAGTTAGTAAGGTAAGTGTTGATTAGAGTTATTTGGAGTTGGTAAGTGTTGATTGGAGTTATTTGGAGTTAGTAAGGTAAGTGTTGATTAGAGTTATTTGGAGTTGGTAAGTGTTGATTGGAGTTATTTGGAGTTAGTAAGTGTTGATTGGAGTTATTTGGAGTTAGTAAGTGTTGATTAGAGTTATTTGGAGTTAGTAAGTGTTGATTGGAGTTATTTGGAGTTAGTAAGTGTTGATTGGAGTTATTTGGAGTTAGTAAGTGTTGATTGAAGTTATTTGGAGTTAGTAAGTGTTGATTAGAGTTATTTGGAGTTAGTAAGTGTTGATTGGAGTTATTTGGAGTTAGTAAGTGTTGATTAGAGTTATTTGGAGTTAGTAAGTGTTGATTGGAGTTATTTGGAGTTAGTAAGTGTTGATTGGAGTTATTTGGAGTTAGTAAGTGTTGATTAGAGTTATTTGGAGTTAGTAAGTGTTGATTGAAGTTATTCGGAGTCAGTAAGTGTTGATTGGAGTTATTTGGAGTTAGTAAGTGTTGATTGAGGTTATTTGGAGTTAGTAAGTGTTGATTAGAGTTATTTGGAGTTAGTAAGTGTTGATTGAAGTTATTTGGAGTTAGTAAGTGTTGATTGGAGTTATTTGGAGTTAGTAAGTGTTGATTGGAGTTATTTGGAGTTAGTAAGTGTTGATTGGAGTTATTTGGAGTTACTAAGTGTTGATTAGAGTTATTTGGAGTTAGTAAGTGTTGATTGGAGTTACTCCACTCATAGATCTGACATGGCTCTTCCAAATCTAAATGTGTTTAAGGAGTGAGTGGACTGATTGACTCCTTGACATAGAGTTAATTAAAGGGATAGTTCAAGCAAAAAAATGTATTCCGTCATCATCTACTCACCCAGTCAATTTGTGTATGGGGAATTTGGTCCGATGCCTCAAAGAAGGTCTGTGTTTAACAAAAGCTTAAGATACTGATGCCTTTGTGTTCAGCAAGATAATCTTCACAGATGCGTTCATGATTTTTGAAGTGTTTTCTGAAAATCTGGATTTTTGGCGATTGCATTTATGCTTCAGAAATCATGAAAGTGGTCCTCATTTGTGAAGATGATCTTGCTGAACACAAAGCTCTCAGTTTCAGAAACATTTGTTAACCACAGACGTTATTTCAGCCATCTAACCAAAATCCCCATACAGAAGTCCCACTGAATTCCAGGGGAGGGAAGCCAGCGCGATGCTAACTTCCGGCTCGGCCTACGCACAAATAGGACAACCCTGCTGTACTCTATATAGCTGTCGCACCTATTTTACATCAGTGGTGGTGATAACAGCATCTGGTAAAATGCCTAAAATGCAATGTAAATATTTAGCAGTTCATATAATCTATCGAATACGATTTCAGCCCAGTCGTGTACAGTATATGGACATGCCATTGCTCTACACAGGCTCTTTTACTCTTGCAGGCTATCGTTCACATCCTCGTAAAAAAGCGGGGCCCTCCATCACTTTACTGTACCCAGCGCTACCGTTAGCCGCAGGCTCTCACATCAAGGCCCGCAGCTTTACAGGCTGTAAACCCTGCCTGTGAGAGTGTGAGGTATCACAGAGGCCGCCCCACACAGGCTGTAAACCCTGCCTGTGAGAGTGTGAGGGAAGAGAGATCACAGAGGCCGCCCCACACAGACTGTAAACCCTGCCTGTGAGAGTGTGAGGGAAGAGAGATCACAGAGGCCGCCCCACACAGGCTGTAAACCCTGCCTGTGAGAGTGTGAGGGAAGAGAGATCACAGTGGCCGCCCCACACAGACTGTAAACCCTGCCTGTGAGAGTGTGAGGGAAGAGAGATCACAGAGGCCGCCCCACACAGGCTGTAAACCCTGCCTGTGAGAGTCTGAGGGAAGAGAGATCACAGAGGCCGCCCCACACAGGTTGTAAACCCTGCCTGTGTGAGTGTGAGGGAAGAGAGATCACAGAGGCCGCCCCACACAGGTTGTAAACCCTGCCTGTGTGAGTGTGAGGGAAGAGAGATCACAGAGGCCGCCCCACACAGGTTGTAAACCCTGCCTGTGAGAGTGTGAGGGAAGAGGGATCACAGAGGCTGGCCCACACAGGCTGTAAACCCTGCCTGTGTGAGTGTGAGGGAAGAGAGATCACAGAGGCCGCCCCACACAGGCTGTAAACCCTGCCTGTGAGAGTGTGAGGGAAGAGAGATCACAGAGGCCGCCCCACACAGGTTGTAAACCCTGCCTGTGTGAGTGTGAGGGAAGAGAGATCACAGAGGCCACCCTACACAGGCTGTAAACCCTGCCTGTGAGAGTGTGAGGGAAGAGAGATCACAGAGGCCGCCCCACACAGGCTGTAAACCCTGCCTGTGAGAGTGTGAGGGAAGAGAGATCACAGAGGCCACCCCACACAGGCTGTAAACCCTGCCTGTGAGAGTGTGAGGGAAGAGAGATCACAGAGGCCGCCCCACACAGGCTGTAAACCCTGCCTGTGTGAGTGTGAGGGAAGAGAGATCACAGAGGCTGCCCCACACAGGCTGTAAACCCTGCCTGTGAGAGTGTGAGGGAAGAGAGGTCACAGAGGCCGGCCCCACACAGGCTGTAAACCCTGCCTGTGAGAGTGTGAGGGAAGAGAGGTCACAGAGGCCGCCCCACACAGGCTGTAAACCCTGCCTGTGAGAGTGTGAGGGAAGAGAGATCACAGAGGCCGCCCCACACAGGTTGTAAACCCTGCCTGTGTGAGTGTGAGGGAAGAGAGATCACAGAGGCCACCCCACACAGGCTGTAAACCCTGCCTGTGAGAGTGTGAGGGAAGAGAGATCACAGAGGCCGCCCCACACAGGCTGTAAACCCTGCCTGTGAGAGTGTGAGGGATCAGAAAGGCCGCCCCACACAGGCTGTAAACCCTGCCTGTGAGAGTGTGAGGGAAGAGAGATCACAGAGGCCGCCCCACACAGGTTGTAAACCCTGCCTGTGAGAGTGTGAGGGAAGAGAGATCACAGAGGCCACCCCACACAGGCTGTAAACCCTGCCTGTGAGAGTGTGAGGGAAGAGAGATCACAGAGGCCGCCCCACACAGGTTGTAAACCCTGCCTGTGTGAGTGTGAGGGAAGAGAGATCACAGAGGCCACCCCACACAGGCTGTAAACCCTGCCTGTGAGAGTGTGAGGGAAGAGAGATCACAGAGGCCGCCCCACACAGGCTGTAAACCCTGCCTGTGAGAGTGTGAGGGAAGAGAGATCACAGAGGCCGCCCCACACAGGCTGTAAACCTGTAGACCAGGTGAGTCAGACTAGGTTTGACCAGGTGAGTCAGACTAGTTTGAGCAGGTAAAACAGTCGGCGTTTTGAACAGGAAGTCGCGACAAAATGGGTCAAGTGGGCGGGGCTACATAAGGTGAATAGGTCAGTGAT
>NC_139633.1:7977564-8007564 GCF_964638095.1 Poromitra crassiceps | reverse complement strand
AAAACACTGACATAGCCTATTTCTATTTCTATGTTTTATTTTTGCTATACGTTTAAATGTAATGATAGGCCTATGCGTGCAATAACGTACTGATAGTCAGCTTACTCTGTAACATGTAGCTTTTATTAGCTTCTCAGGCTAGCTCTGGACCAGACAACAACGCTTCCTATTACCCAGCGTGTGCACGTCTTTCCGACAGGGGTGGTTGTTATGGCAACTATCAACAACAACAAACAAAAACTACTACTAACTACTACGAGACATAAAGACCGAAATAGGCTACGTTGTTACTGTGTCTGTCGGAGACACGGCCGAACATTAACATTTAATTTGAGATGAATATCAGCCTGTGCTCAGCTACTGTATGTATACAGGAAGTAAACCGGATATTCAGGTGGGTTGTGACGGTTGTTATTGTTGTCAAAAAACCGTCTATATTATGCACACACACATATATATACAGTATATGTGTCTGTGTGTATATGTGTGTGTATATATATATGTATATGTATATATATGTATGTATATATGCATACATATATGTATGCATATGTACTGTATATATATTTTCAAGTATCGCATTCGAAAAAGGTTTATGGAAAGGGCAAAAAAAATCCTCAATTTGAAAAAGAGTTAATGCGCAAAATGGGAGATGTAAATACCTTTATAGAAAGAGAGGAGAATATTTCTCTAGACTTTAGGTCGTTAGATCTCGATCATAAAACGTTCTAAAAAGACGCGCTTGTGATCAAGGCCTACACAAATAAATGAACTTTTCCCCGGCAGTCTGGGGATTTGAACTTGTGACCTTCCACTCATGTGCGTACTTCAGAAAAACATGGTGTTTTCATCCCCTAATAGTTCCCTATAGCTTTAACCCCGACTCACTCGGCTGCAGGGTTATTTCTGTGCAGTGTGTTTTCCTCTCTCCCGCAGATGAAACAGAGGTTGTAAAGTAAAGAATGGAAACCCAATGAAGTGTGATGATGATGTGACGTGTTTAAGGAGAGGTCAAGGCCTCGCTCGCTGCGTGCTTTCAACATACCGTCATTTTATTAGGCTGTACACTGCACAAAGCCCCACTGGGACGTCCCGTAGTTTGGGGGGGGGGGGGGGTGAGAGAGCGAGAGAGAAAGAGAGAGAGAGAGAGAGGGAGAGAGAGGGAGAGAGAGAGAGAGCATTGGAAAAGAAAAGTCAACGTCAAAGTCTGGAGCTGCTTCTTGATGAACTGATGAAGTTTCTCAAGTTACTGCCGGTCTTTTTCTCAGCCTCTCGTGCCTCGCTAGTCGTTTGGATGAGGTCTGAGAAGAGACGTTAGAGAGCAGTCCCAGAGAACTGAACGGGAGTCACTGGAACAGAACTGGAAAAGAACACAGAAACACAACAACACACAAGTGAGGGGGGGGGGGGAGAGGGAGGGCACGACAACCGTGGTGACGTGTGCAAATGCGCTTTAACAAGCCGCACGACGTTGTCAGCAATGCCTCAGCAGTGTCCGCTGGGACTGATTCATTCACGTTGATTGAACTTGACAACGCGAGTGATTTTGGTTTTGAAAGATAGATGAATGGAAGGGAAAAAAAGAGGTTCTATATAACCAAACTAACTGAAAGATAGCAACAAATCAGCGATGCATGAGAATATTCTCATTTGTTTATTTTCATTGTCCGATTTGATCACAGATTTTAAAAAGTAAAGGGGCTTTTGTTTGTTTCTTGGTGTCGTTTTCTTGTGTAATTATGCAGAAAAAAATACTTCCCGACTACAAATTAATTCTGATGTGTTTTAGTTTGCAAACCCCCGAAAGTCAAAAATCTGTTTTTCTTCTTGTTCCTTCAGTTGGATGTTGGAGCATCTCTGTGCAGAATGATGAGAGTTTGACACTAGAAGCTGTTTTCATATTTGTCTGCTGAAAGTGGAAAGCTTCTTTGAGGTCATTGAAAATCACATTTTTAGGGGGCGGGCCTACGAGCATGATTTGTGACATCACAAATAGTTCGGGTTCAGCCAATCCCTGTCCAATATTCAACTTACAAAAGTGTTACGTGCAAACTTGAAGTGTCCAGTGCACAAACACTGAGAAGTAGGAGACATCTTGTGTCCAGCAGGAAAACGATTCAACCTGACGCCGCCAGAGGGTTTGTTTTCACATAACCATCTGGGAACGAGTTGCTCTGGAAACCGTTTCAAGGGGCAGACACTTAAAAAAACAAAAAACTGGCAGGTGATTGGGTGAGCCATCTGTCTATCACGGGCTCGCTTGTCGCTGGCGTCACACCAAAGCCCGCCCATAGCTGCCTCATAGGATGCTGATTGGTGCCATGGCCTGTTCCTGCTGGAAACCCTGGTGGTCCGAGCTTCAATCGCACCCTCTGACATGTGAAGCAGGTCATTTGTCCCACAGCGCTGCCTGGGAGGAGGTGAGGGCTAAAGAAAAGAAAAACACTGTTATCATGATGGATCAGTGGCTCTGTCAGCAGAGCTGAGGTGAATGAGACGTGGCACAAATGACTGCATGGGATTCCTGCTGTGTCAGACAGAATAAAGCTGCAAGCACCAGATTTCACTCTCTCTCTCTCTTTCACTCACTCTTTCTCTCTGTCACTCTCTCTCTCTCTTTCACTCACTCACTCTCTCTCTGTCACTCTCTCTCTTTCACTCCCTCTCTCTTTCACTCTCTCTGTCTCTCTCACTCACTCTCTCCTTCTCTCTCTCTTTCACTCACCCTCTCTCTTTCACTCTCTCTCTGTCTCTCTCACTCACTCACTCACTCTCTCCTTCACTCTCTCTCTTTCACTCTCTCTCACACTCACTCCCTCTATCTCTCCTTCACTCTTTCTCTCTCTTTCACTCACTCACTCTCTCTTTCACTCACTCACTCTCTCTCTCTGTCACTCTCTCTCTTTCACTCCCTCTGTCTTTCACTCTCTGTCTCTCTCACTCACTCTCTCCTTCACTCTCTCTCTTTCACTCACTCTCTCTCTTTCACTCTCTGTCTCTCTCACTCACTCACTCACTCACTCACTCTCTCCTTCACTCTCTCTCTCTTTCACTCTCTCTCACACTCACTCACTCTATCTCTCCTTCACTCTTTCTCTCTCTTTCACTCACTCACTCTCTTTCACTCACTCACTCTCTCTCTCTTTCACTCAGGCATTCAAGGCAATCTTGCTCCTATAGGCTTCAGCACCTCATTTCCCCCTGGTGGTATATCGGTCACAGTCAACTTCTTTTTCTTTTTCTTTTTTTTGGCATGTGTGATTTACATGTAATAAAACACCAAAACAACAGCATTACCAGTTACAATAAAGATGTTTGATTTTCTCACACATTTTTCATCAACACATTGTTGTGATTGTGAAATGAAATTAGATGTGATGATATTATTATATGAGCAAACACACATGACACAATGTTGCCCAGATAATAAAAAATAATTGAAGTAGGGGTATCATTTGATAGAAAGTGTCTCAGAGTGGACAGAATAAAGGGCAAATGGTTGTCATAAGTCACCTTTTAGCAAATGTATGTTTTCAAATCATGCATTTTGTTTGTTTTAAATCGTTTGGGGAGTCATATGGGTGGATAACAAACACTGCCATACTGTAGTTTATCCAGAGTTCCTACACTGTTACCGTGTCCCTGTTGTAAAATTCCATCATTTTTCAGTGATTTTACATAATAAGTTAGAGAGCTATTGTCTTTCTAAAGAGGTCAACAGTTTGGTGTGTCCACTCCAAGTGGGCTGAAAACCACCAGCTAATGCAATGAATGTGCAAAACTAACTGTCAAACTAACACATTGATCAAATAATTGATTTATCTAATTTCCTGATAAAATGATTAAATGCACCTCCCGAAATTCCAGGATGATCCAGAAATTGCATGACCAGTGGGAGGCCAGTTTGAGGGGTTATAGCAACATCTTGGATGTCATTGTTCGTATAGGCCTACTTTTCTGACTATCTGAACTCAACACATCTGGCACTCTAAGTTAAAACATCTCTACTTGTTTTGGAAGTATCGTTTAGTCAAGGTCTGTTCCCAGCATCGCTTTGACTGCTGTTTGTTTGCAGCATCAATTTAGTTTACGTTTCTGTGACTGACAATTTAGCTCAAATTAGGCAGGTTCAAACAAACACCATGATGTACTGTTTAAACCATATTTAAACCATCCACACCACAGTGACCCTTCCCTCCTTCCCTGCCAGATGAACGGAATAAGTTCTACACACAGTTTGAGGCTAACAACAACACCCGGGCACAAAAATGTCCGCCTCCACCCAGTGTGATCAGGTACTTCAGATGTCCACACACAGGGTTAAATAAGCCTTTTCCCAGGTTAACCCCCATAAGGCTGCTGGCCCTGACAATATCCCTGAGCGTGTTTGCGTGTTGTCAAGAATTGTGCAGAACAGCTGAAGGGAGTCTTCACGGACATTTTTAACATCTCACTGAGCCCAGCAGTAGTGCCAACCTGCCTCAAGAGCGCCACCGTAGTCCCCGGGGACACCCCGGCATTCCGAAATGTCGGCACTCCGAAATACCGGCATTCCGACAAAATTGTCGGAATGGAGATCTGTCTCGCCATTGCGAAAGAACCCTAACCCGGGGGACCGGCTGGAGCTAACCTCTCCCAGCCCCCACGTCTAAACCTAACCTCTCCCACCCCCCATGCCTAAACCTAACCTCCTGCAGACCCTAACCCTAAACCTAACCTCTCCCACCCCCCACGCCTAAACCTAACCTCCCCCAGAACCTAACCCTAAACCTAACCTCTCCCACCCCTGTAGGCTAAATAACTCAAGATGCTATGTCGGAATGGCGGACCTAATATCTTTCGCAATGGCGAAACCTTTTTTGGAGATAAAAAGGGCCGCCTCTCCGAAAGCATAGAAGTCAATGATCGGAATGCCGACACTTCGGAATGGCGAGAGGACCCCGTAGTCCCCATACCCAAGACGTCAAACTCTGCCTGCATGAACGACTTCGGCCCCATGGTCCTAACGCCCATAGTAACAAGATGCCTAGAGCGACCCATCACGCAGCACATCAAAACCTGCCTCCCTGTCAACCTGGACCCCCTTCAATTTGCATATAGACCCAACTGTTCCAAAAACAATGCAATATAGCCACCACACTCCACCTCATCCTGAACCACCATGAAGATAAGAACACTTACGCCAGAGTCCTCTTCATTGATTTCAGCTCGGCATTTCATACGATCATTCCTCAACAGCTGGTGGAGAAGCTGAAGCTACTGGGTGTGGATGTGGAGAGGCTGAAGCTTCTGGGTGTGGATGTGGAGAAGCTGAAGCTGAAGCTACTGGGTGTGGATGTGGAGAAGCTGAAGAGAAGCTGAAGCTTCTGGGTGTGGATGTGGAGAGGCTGAAGCTTCTGGGTGTGGATGTGGAGAAACTGAAGCTACTGAGTGTGGATGTGGAGAAACTGAAGCTACTGAGTGTGGATGTGGAGAAGCTGAAGCTACTGAGTGTGGATGTGGAGAAGCTGAAGCTTCTGGGTGTGGATGTGGGCACCTGCAACTGGGTCCTTGATTTCCTAACAATGAGGCAGCGGTCAGACAGGGTCAGAAATCACACATCTAAACCCACCTTCATGAGTACAGGCTCACCACAGGGCTGTGTCCTCCTGAGCACCCTGCTGTTCACCCTGCTCATGCACCACTGCACTGCCATCTTCAACTCAACCCATCTATCTATCTATCTATCTATATACATTTGGCAATGTGGACTCTGTTTGTTTCAAGAATTTTGGCCGGCCACAGCTGTGCCGTTTTATGTGCAATCGGGCTGGAACTTTCAGGGGGTGTAAAGAGCACCCGTGCGGGTGACCTGACAGAGCCGCATTTTTAAATTAGGGCAGATTAATTGCCCTAAGGCTGAGGCTATAGTTCAGTGATGATGTCATCAGTGATTATGTTATCAGTGATGATGTCATCAGAATCGGGGAGGGATGATGGCATCCACCAGGGGGACTGAGGGAGGGAGAGAGAGAGGGGGAGAGAGACTGAGGGAGAGAGAGGGAGACATTGCGCGTGTGACAATAGGGCAGGCGAGGCCACGCAGCAGCCGAGCTGCGTATGCGAGCTGCAGGGGGGGCGAGGCCGCGCAGTGGGCGAGCACTGGTCACTTTAACCTGGACGATCAATTACCACTGATCGGCACTGGCCCCTGTGTGACTGTCACTGGACAATCTAGAAGGGTTTTACTTGCATTCATTCATTCTAGACATATTGTCTAGCTCGGCACTGCTTAGACTACTAGTGAGGTGAGGTACACATTTCGTCCTTTGTGTGTGCGCAAGTCCCCACTCGTCCTCTTAGGAGACAGTGAACTCTGGGAGGAAGCCGCCTGCGTCCTGTGCTCTGCCTGAGGAGGGCATTGGTCCGATGCCTTTTCCCTCTCTCCAACCTAAACTTCCTCACCACAAGCTAACAGCGCACCTCACAAACAGCATCAATAAACAACCGCAGGACAAACCGGGGTTTGGAGCTCGTTAGCGCACACCATTCCAACATGAGTTTGTTTGTTCAAATGTGCTCGCGCCGGTGACCTAACCCCTTCATAACCGAGCACATGTGGGTAGGAGAACGTTGGAGGGGAAGGGATGGGAAAATCCATATTTTTCCAATCTGCAGATGGGCCTGTTCATCAGGCGAAGTTTGACGCGCGTCTTTGAACAGAGGGTAGAATCAACAGCTCGGTGGAAAAAGTAAAAGCACTGCGTCGGCTGGTTTGGCTAAACAAATGTCATTTTTGGAGGCTGTTGCAGAGAGGATGAGAGATGATGAAAAGAATGAAGAGATACATTCCTGAGGAGCTAACTCACCGCCTCACTGTTTCCTGGCCTTGATTAGAGGGATGCAGTGACTTGCGGCTGCATTAAGATGAAGATCTCTGGGCTGTCCAGAGGGGAATTACAAAAAGGAAACAACATGGCTGTCTTTATCAAATGTGACATGGTAGACTTTTAAAGGGTTTCTTATAAAGAGGAGTCTCATCAGGCCCTACGCTGAAACAGCTGAAGCTGCTGTGAGGCTATGTGGCAGCTAGAGGAGCTATTCTGTTGTAATCAAAAGGTTGCAGGTTTGATCCCGTTTCCATCCCGGCCTTGAATGAGAAGATATTTATAATACTAGGATTCCTATAGGGGGGAAGACTGGAGATGATGCGCCATGGCTGCATGCAGGCTCCCAAAATCATGACTGACAGACACTGCCCACCCACCTTATAGGCACCATCGTGCAACTGTGCGCCATTGGCTCATACTACATCACAGTTGCTCGAGTGACATCCCTGATGACATCACAATTGCTCACGTGACATTGCTGATCACTGATGACATCACTTCCGTCACCAATCGTGACGGACACACACCGAGCCCACAGACACCACACCCACTTAGCCAATTTTAATTAAGAAGATACACAACAGGGATCCTAAAATGACCCTCTCTGAATTTCTCTCCTATACAGTCATCGACAAGAATACCGTCAGGGCATTTTGGCTCCAATGCATACATACAATAATTGCCATCTTTTGCCTGTAATAATGTCACTCATCTATAGGAACTGGAGTTTATCCTACTGCAGCACATCCTGTATATTTGCTCTGAATAGCAGCCTCGGTGACATGCAAATTAAATACAGATCAGTTTAATGTGCTGACTCAACATCACCACATCGTCAAGATGTATTGCTTTGTGGAAAAATATGTTTCTTGTAAATGTGTCTGTATTGTTGTATGTACATGTAATACTGTACTAGTTTAGATCGGGCCCAAAAACACAGGCCTGGCCCGACCCCGTTCTGTCTGAGCCCAGCCTGTCCCATTGGCTGCACTTATGGGCCCGAGTCCGAAATGTTCTTAGTCAGTTGCCTGTTTATCTAAACTATAAATAACCCTGTTGTCAGTTCAGTCTTATGAATATATAAGGTTTTAAGCTTGGTTCATTCGGGCCCGGTCGGGCAGAAAATCTAACCTCTATACCGTACACTTTATTTGGATAGTCCGCCCACAGAGTAACATTGTAACATTTCAACAGCCTATTAGTTGACATTCAACTATTGAACGGTTTGGCTTTGTCTGACTGTACTGTAGATGTTATAACAGCTTATTACTGTAGTTGAGATTCAACAGATTGTGTTTGCTTCCCGTTCCACACACCTGCACCTAGTGTCATATACATGATGGGGCATGTTCATGAATTGTCACATTATTATACATAATCTTCTGTTAAACAGTTGAATGTCAACTAATAAGCTGTTGAAATGTCACAAATACTCTGTAGACTCTGTAGTGTAGGCGGCTATCCAAATAAAGTGTTAGAAATATGTTACAGAGAAAGAAAAAGAGAATCTGTTTGATCATCTCTACATGTTTTTAATGGAGAAAGCAGTAGCTGGATGTAAACACATGGCATAACATAACTATCATAACATAACTCATAATTCCTGTCAGTCATTTCATAGTCAACAACAAAAACACACAAAATGACGCACAAGCCCAAAGCTCACCGAGTGCTGGCTGCTGCAAAATTCATTCTCAAATCACATGCAGACTGTAAATCAGACAGTGAAATCATATGCAGACAGTTGTCACTGTAAATCAGACAGTGAAATCACATGCAGACACTGTAAATCAGACAGTGAAATCATATGCAGACAGTTGTCACTGTAAATCAGACAGTGAAATCACATGCAGACAGTTGTCACTGTAAATCAGATGGTGGCAAATCATGTTTTCAGTGTCCTGTATGCAGGATTAAAAATAACGGTTCACCCTGCAGCTGGTAATTATGCCAAGTCAGTGCAGTCAGTTGAAGCAACATTTTCTAAACGGCGTTACCGACTCCTGGCCGTTATACGAACAGTAGTTTTACCACTTTATAGTAGCTTCTCTAACATATCACCAACTCAGATGTAGTACACTTGGGAGTTGTCATTTTCAACTTGTGAGTATATCCGTTTAGCTTTGTGGTCGTGTAAGCGAAAGGAGATGCTGTTTATATTTTAATTGTTATCATCTGATACAGCAGTGGTGGTTACCAAACTGCGGTACGCCTACCCCTGGTATGTGCAGGTACTACAGGGGGTACTTGAGGGAAAGGGGGGAATGGGAAAATGTAAGAATCATGAAAATAAATGAAATAGCAACTCTTTTATTTCTTATTTTGTAATAATACTCATATATTACAAAAGGTGGGTTATCATTTGCTTTCTAAGCTAAATGTTGTAGTTGGGTAAAGGGGGTATTTGGATTCAGAAATCAGGGAAAGGGGGTATACTGAAGCCAAAACGTTTGAGAGCCACT
Organism: Poromitra crassiceps; assembly: GCF_964638095.1. Taxonomy (NCBI): domain Eukaryota; kingdom Metazoa; phylum Chordata; class Actinopteri; order Beryciformes; family Melamphaidae; genus Poromitra; species Poromitra crassiceps. The sequence goes on along the minus strand of NC_139633.1, from coordinate 7,998,233 downwards.
GTGATACAGCAACCAGACTAAGCCACCTTTTGCTGTGAAATGATGATGAAATTATAACACAGACTATTTTACATTAAGAACCAATTCCACCATTCAACCAAAGGTGAGATATAAGATATAAACAAAGTTTAATTCTGTCCAAGCAAAAAATAGTATAAAGAAAAAATATTATAAACGGGTGATTCATAGAATCACATTTTCAAAAATAGAAAGTCATATTTCTTATTTCTCATTTCTCCGGAAGAGGGAATATTACAATCTTGAACACGATACATTTTAATGAACAGCTCCAGAATGATTCTGAAACTGTCCTGGTTGGACCCGTTCCAATCCCCACTTACTCTGCTGAATAAGCACTGAACACCCAAACCAAATGATGATGTGACAACTCACTTTGCATTTTTGGTTTTTAATATTAGACTACAGAATCATATTTGTGAAACTCTGGAACACGCTCCTTTCTGTCTAGACCAGCCATTCACAACCTATGGGCCGCAAAGGTATTGCAAGTGGGCCCGCCAAAACATTAAGATATTTGTGGATTTTTTTTTTACTATTATTATGTATGAGAATGCATTTCTCCATTGTTGAATGATACCGTTATTAAATTTGTAAACAATTCTTTGTTAATTAGCCCTCGTTAATTGCAGACAGACCCTCACTTTTAGCTTCTGATTTCTGTGTGGTGCTGATAGACAGTTCCTTTTATCGTTAAAAAACTACAAGGTCCCTGAGAAGGCATTATTTGGCCTCGAACGGTTTAGGATGTGGGCCGCCAACATTTTCGAGACTTTCAAGTGGGCCATGCTCATGAGGTGGAAAAGATTGGGAACTGCTCGTCTAGACTGGTGTTCTGCAGCACCTGAGATGACGTTGACGCATCAAGGACTATTAGTCTAGACGATTAGCTCTGTAATACATTTGGTACAGGAGCTACCTCAAGGCTATTACAATAATTGACGAGCAAATTTATGTTGCCCAGACAAATTGACGAGCAATTTTATGTTGCCCAGACAAATTACTGTTTTTGTTTTTGCTGTGCTGTGTCACACGTCAGTTCCTGCTATGATGTATGTTACCCTGACAATCCATGAAGGCATCAACTCTATTGTTTGCTGCCCAGAAGACAAATACAAAGAATAATAGTAGTCAAGAAATTGTTTCAATTGACCGGCACATGACACATGGCACATGACACATGACACATGACCGGCAGTAAAAACGCCAGTGCATGTGAGAATTGTTTCAACCGTTGGGTCTAAAACAAAGAGCCTGGTCTTCTACCTGCTCTATTTGTAAAGCGCCTTGAGAGAACTCTTGTGATTTGGCACTATATACTAAATATGAAATGGATTGAAATGGATTGATAGTACAGACTGGGACCAAACGATACAGCTCCTCGTTTCCCTCAACTCTGCTTTGGCCTCTTGGTCTGTGGAGAGTCGGCCGGTGTGCGGGCTGCCTTCTTGGACTTGGCTTTTCTGGAAGCTGCTTCGTCCACGTCGTAGAGGGCGTTCCTGACGAAGCGTGCGGCTGCGCCCTTATCTAGACGGGCCGATTTCCTCTTGTCTGTGATCTCCTTCACTTTGTTCATGTATGTCCTTATCCGCTCCTGGACAACATTTAGGGAATGGTTAAGAGACGTACGACAATACACATAAATGAGTTGAAAGAGTGGGGGGGAAAGTCAAAACACAGCAGGGCGAAAACGTACTTACCAATTCCTGCTTGATTCCGTGATCTCTGGGATTTATTCCTTTTGTAACCAGGTACACTGCCAAGAAGGAATTACAATTAGGACTATTTTTGAAATACCGTAGTGCCAAAGGAATACTAGCCGAGTGCCGACACGCCTGCTTCTAAGCCAAGATCAAATGAATGCATGGCTCCTTGGATAGAGAATAAAGCCATCAACAGCATCCACATACTTCTATCTCACACAGTGCTGTCAATCATGCCCAGACTCTCAAAGTATGGCATTTCTTCCACATTATTATCATTATTACATGCCGTCTGCTCACTGAATTCTTTCATCACATTATCTTTTTATCAGAGATTGCACGTGCACAGGCAATGAAGCCCTGCCATGCTGTCTTTGTGTTGTACATGCTATGTGCCTAAAGGCCCCTGCCATGCTGTCTTTGTGTTGTACATGCTATGTGCCTAAAGGCCTCAATATGCTCGTTTACAACTGTAAGTAGGACGCCCCAAATAGAGTACTGCAGGGATGATGTATTTTTGTAGGCTTTATCCAGAAATCGACGCCATTTTGGTTCTTCAGTGGAAAGGTCTATGGGGTTTTAGAATGGGGATTTCACTTAAATGCATAAAATAAGGTCTGTGGTTAACAAAGGTTTATGGGAACGCGAATTTGGGTTCAGCATGAAGCGTTTTATAAAAACCGCATTCTTTTTAAAACGCATTTACGTTCCAAAAGTCATAAAAGTTGTTCACGTTTGTGAAGATTATCATGCAGAACCCAGATTCGCGTTCCCATAAACTTTTGTTCACCACAGACCTTATTTTATGCATTTAAGCTTAACCCCCATGTTAAACCCCATAGACTTTTCCACTGAAGAACCCGGAAGTATAATTCTGGACTCATTCCTGCGGCTCTCTATTGACTTTGCCTATTAGAGTTCCCCAGAAGTGGCTGATATGGGGAGGTACTAGATTATTGGGGGCTGTAAGTAAAAAACTGAAATTGCCCAGGTCCAGTAGATGGCAGTAATCTGACTATTTATGGATGGCGACTGCTGTTAAATCACACAGGAGGATCCAGCCTCCTCCTGATGGAGCGGAGCCACAGTAGTTCCATGGTGGCAGCCTGGGCAGGGCTTCACTGAACCCAGGTGTACGTGCAGGCATTCAGAACAACTATATAGAAAAAGCCAATATTCTCGCTCTCATTTGACATTGTAGGTGGAGGCATCAGTATATTATCATAACCAGTTAAAAGTTCCATGTAGGGGCTTTAATTATATACATGTGTAACATTAGGGCTGCTGGGACTATTTACACAGCTTCACTTTACAGCACGGCAGTTGCAGGCAACTTGCACGAAAAGCTTGTGACAAGAGGGATCTATAGCGGAGATCTCGCTGTGTCTCCAATTCAGAGAGGCCGGATTCGGAGAGTGACTTGTGCGACCTGCCCACCCCTCTCCCCCAAACCAATCAACAGAACCCAACAGAAGCCATCGCAAGATCTTTCTGATGCATTTTCTGTTGAAAGTTATCTTCCTCCTATCTACATACTTGTCTGAATTATGTGTATGTGAATATACTTACTCCAGTATAGTGAATTGAGAGTGTAGACAGACATCAGGTCCAACTTGGCTTGGTCCAAAGGATCCAGCTAGCAATAAATCACATTTAGATTAGATGATGGCTACAGTTGAGTCAGTGTCAAGTAACACCGGTGTCATGCCGAGTTTTGCACCCCCGCCGAGAATTGCATCCCCACCTTCCGGGAGCATATTGTAATGATTTATACGGAAACTTAACTGTTTAAAAATTATTTAATTGTCTGGGTAGACATGATCTCCAAGCCAGGGGGTCTGTCCTGGCTCATGGAGACCGACTTTGATGCATTAGATCCGCGTGGAGGTGACTTCCATGCTTGGGGCTCTCTTCTGCCTCATGGAAGCCGACTTTGGTGCTTAAAATCCGGGTACAGGTGACCTCGAGACCTGGGGATCTCTCCTGGCTTTATGGAGGGGGGTGCAAATCTCGGCGGTCTGTACCTGCCGAGATTTGCATCCCTGTTTTTTAATTAAAACAGCCCCAAAATATGGTGGGGGTGCAAAACTCGGCATGACACCGGCACTAAAAGTGATTCAGTAGTTTGTGATGGCTTACCTTCTGCAGCAGGTCCTTCCTGGGCATCGACATCAAGGTCTGCAGCATAGTGCTGACAGAAGTCACGGAGGACTCGAAGCCTGTGAGCTGCTCCTCAATCTCTGTGGGATAGTCTTCAGCTAGATCCTCTGCCATCTTCCTGCAACAACATTGCCATAAAATGTAACTGGTCACGGATGCAAACTCATGGATAAGGGAAAAAGATGGCAAATAACTTACCAGGGCAGACACAAAACTACCCAGGAAATCATTCACTAATGTGAAGTGCCCTATTTTGGGGTCGAAAATGTGACTGCCACCTAAAAGTGACTAGTTTGAATCGATGAATGTTATGTAGCTAACTCTGATGTACTGAGAGTGGGTGTTAAATGTAACGAATTGGGGGTAGCGTCGGAGCACGCCGACTTCCCGTTTGCCCCTCTCTAACGTTATGAACAAGCTCCACTTCAAAGCTAATAATGTTAGCGAGGAGTAACGTTGGCTAGTAGCAACTGCTACCTGCTAACTTGTAAATGGAAAGAGAGCTAACGTGTGCGCGGCTAGCAGGATGACAGACTGACTGGTAGCATTACATCGCCACAAATATAACAACGCATAACGTAACGCTTAACCTGGTTTAACATCGATACATATTTCATTTAAACAGCATATTGACGAGAACTAGCTAGCTAGCTCACCTTCTTTGCACACCACGCCACAAGTGACAGGAAGTTACGTCAAACAACAACAACACGATTTCTTCTTCTTCTTCGTGTTTCCTCTTCTTCTTCGCTCTTTGCTTCTTCTTCTCCTTCTTCTTCTTCTTCGCGTCTTACGGCGGATGGCAATCCAACTTTTAAGGTGCATACCGCCGCCTACTGTAACAGAGTATGTAGAACAGGATACAATTTCTTCTTCTGTAGGCTACAAACACTAAACTGCTGCTGCTGTTGTTTTGGAAGAGCGTAATATGTTGTATGTTATGGTATGGTATGGATACACCTAAAATTATATTTGTAGGCAACATTTGTCAGTGGTTGTTAGAAGTCGGCTTGTCACGAGGGAGAAGTAACAACAAAATGGACTCGACAGTCCAGGCAGTTTTGGCAACAGTTGTTGTTCGTTCAAGCGATACAAATGTGCAAGCGTGTTAGTAATACTATCGACACTCGACAGTAGCCTATTTCATTACATTGCGGGCCTGCGGGGAACACGTTACTATGGTAACCCCACCCCAGGCGTCGGCGCAGGAAACGCTGTTGTTGAGAATGAGATGTCCCGCAGCACTGCACGGCAGCAGCAGTTTGAGTGCAGGGACAGTCGGCGCTGTTGTAAACACAGGTAAACAGCTGCAAAAACAAACAGGACTGAGAAATGGACAACTGTGATTTGGAGAAGCTGTCCATCTCTGGGGTGAAGCTACAGCCAGCTTTTACCGCAGAAGAAACATACTACAAGGTGACAGTGGAAAGCAATGTCAACAAAGTCACTCTGGACCTGATCACTAGTGACTGTGCGGCTTCATGGAAAATTGTGAGTAGGTATAGCCCATCAATTAAACCAACAAAGTTTTTCTTTGGGGGGGATTTAAATATTCAAACTTCATCAAATGTAACCCCCTTGAGCAGCATCAATATTTGTCTTTTTCTTCTTCCAGCTCTTTGGTGATGGTTCCAGGACCATCAAACTGAATGATGGGTTGAACAGAGTGGAAATAGAGGTGGTGGCTGAGGATGGCACCACAAAGAAATACTGTGTGGAAATAACCAAGCTGTCTGCGAAGACTGCACAGCTCAGTGATCTGGCCATAGAGGGAGATCTTCCACTTCATCCTGCATTTTCTACCCAAACCTATGAATACACCAGTGAGTAAAAGTGCTTATACAGCCTACTGACTGAGTTCCTCAAATTGTATTCAATTTGTGTTCTTGTTTCATTATCTCATCTTTTGATACAGAAATAAAATATAGATATTCAACAAAAAATAAAATAAAAAATCTGCATAAATTATGTGCACGGTTACAACTAAAAAATATAGGCCAAATGCATGTGTATGTTTCTTTAATACATTCATGATGTTCATATTTACCAATATGTGTTGAAATGGGGGGGTGGGGGTTGGGGTTTAAATACATTTCAAATTTGATTCTTCAGAAGATACAATTATGTAGGCTATTTTCATTATTTTTAATAGGCCTATAATTCTTTTAGCTTTTTTCAAAAATTTTAATTTGTAAATAGGGACCCCCCATCTGTTCCTGTAGGCTTATGTTTGTTATTTTTTGTTTCTGTAGGTACTGTACCTTTTCACTGCGCCTCTGTGACCCTGCGGCCCAAGCTGCCCGACACAAACATGACGGTGTCAGTGAACGGAGCAGCCGGCTCCCAGCCTGTCCCGCTGAACTTTGGAGACACTGCAGTGGGGGTCTCCGTCTGGTCAGCAGATGGCAGTAATTCACAGGTAGCTAGAGGACCACTCGTCAGGCTGTCATCATCAGGGCAGAAGAAGGAATAGAGTTTGTTTTGGGTGATTCTAGGCTGATGCTATAGCTCCCCTAATGCTAACTCAACCCTTACCTGTGCCAGGGGTACACCGTGCTGGTGACCAGAGAGCTGTTCCCCATGGCCATCGCCTTCACAGATGGGAAGCAGCAGCTGGACTATGAGTGTCCGATTTCTCTGAGTGCGCTGTACAGGCCGGTCTCCATCAACTCCAAGTGAGACGGGAATATATACTGTATAGTAGTAGTTGTTGTTGTAGTAGTGGTGGTAGACTTTGTAGAGCACCTCTCCTAAAGCATGTGCATCACAGTTGATCAAACGGGGCGCAGGGGGGACAGATGAGATTACGATCAGACAAGTGTGCAAAATGGAAATTGCCATTTCTCAAATAATCTAATTGAGGATATCTGTTGCCATGTTTTGTTTTTCTTTTGGTTAATCGTTGCCATTGGTGTTTATCATTTGAGGCTTGATCATCGATTTCGGATATGAAAAAAGATTACTATAGGTGTACACTGCTCTGCATGAATTATTGTTTCAAAAACTATACACGGCATTTAAAATACCGTACCTGTATTATCATCCAAATGCCTCTCAATGGCTGTCTGGGTCTTTCTCGTCAATGTGTTGATTTGCAGTGACCCAAAGAAGCACATCTTTTCAAGGCCTTATATCGAGATGCTGACGCGGAGGTCAAAGGTCGACCCGTTCAGCGGGTTTCCCCTGACGGACAGCTGGAAGTTTCTGGAACCAGAGCTCGACAAGAAGATGTCCACCGCCCTCGTCAAGTGCTTCTTCGCTTACCGAGGTGCAGATTGGAGTTTTTAGGAGTTTTTTTTTTTTGGAGGCAGAAATAATTAATAATAAACCTCGCAGGTTTGATTCAAGTAATGAGATTGTTTGTGCCTTCAAAAGCACTCTGCCTGTGAGAAATATCACTCAAATCTGTGAGAGAGAGGAAAAGAAAAAAGAAAAAACGCCAATCTGTGACTGGGGTGAGCTCTCACTTACAGTACATCTCCGCAGCTCTGATTACACAGCCTGTATCATGTGACATGATGTTACTGTAGACAAGCAGCATGTAGCTGTAGAGAGGGGATAACATTACTTAACTAAGGACATGCATTTACATAGCTGTCCTGGACTGAAGGGAGGGTTTTAAGACACTTTGTACTGGGCCTTTGGATCCAGCAGGTTCGCCCCATTAATCAAATAGATTACTTAATGACTCAATTAGACAACCAATAGCTTTTTAATCCAATTGTGGGTTGCAAGGACTGCACAAGTTATTTCTTGGGAATTATATGTAATATCATTCTTTAAAAAAATGATTACATATACTGTATTTACAGTCAGGTCACAGGTGAGCAAAGATGTACTGTGGTGGAAGCAACTCTGCGGTTTTGTCAATTAAACCGACCATTCGATTTCTGTCTGCTATTCACCCGGTGATTTATTGTCATCTTTTGAGCATCTGATGAAACTGCAGATGTGTCAATTAAAACAAAATGACTACTGGACTATTCAATGTGTCTTCAGTGGAGGACAGACTACTGGACTATTCAATGTGTCTTCAGTGGAGGACAGACTACTGGACTATTCAGTGTGTCTTCAGTGGAGGACAGACTACTGGACTATTCAGTGTGTCTTCAGTGGAGGACAGCTCTGGTATCCACTTATGGTGTTTTTGATCTTGGTATAAAGGATGCGAGGCTGTGATGAAACTGTCGGAGGCGGGGCTGCACTCTCTGGACTGTCCACACAGGCCCACAGGAGAGCTGGACCCAAAGGTCAGTATGAATGATTAAGTGTGGGACCAGAATCACTGCCATCGACCTTGGCTGTCCTCATCCTTTATTTAGTCAGTGCTCCCTTCACAGCAACTAAGTGCCAGGGTTCACTTCCATTGTAAAAGTAGCTTGTGTTTGCATGTGTGTTTGTGGTGAGGACAGGGTTAACTTCCATTGTAAAAGTAGCTTGTGTTTGCATGTGTGTTTGTGGTGAGGACAGGGTTAACTTCCATTGTAAAAGTAGCTTGTGTTTGCATGTGTGTTTGTGGTGAGGACAGGGTTAACTTCCATTGTAAAAGTAGCTTGTGTTTGCATGTGTGTTTGTGGCGAGGACAGGGTTAACTTCCATTGTAAAAGTAGCTTGTGTTTACATGTGTGTTTGTTGCGAGGACAGGGTTAACCTCCATTGTAAAAGTAGCTTGTGTTTACATGTGTGTTTGTGGTGAGGACAGGGTTAACTTCCATTGTAAAAGTAGCTTGTGTTTGCATGTGTGTTTGTGGTGAGGACAGGGTTAACTTCCATTGTAAAAGTAGCTTGTGTTTGCATGTGTGTTTGTGGTGAGGCCAGGGTTAACTTCCATTGTAAAAGTAGCTTGTGTTTTACATGTGTGTTTGTGGTGAGGACAGGGTTAACCTCCATTGTAAAAGTAGCTTGTGTTTGCATGTGTGTTTGTGGTGAGGACAGGGTTAACTTCCATTGTAAAAGTAGCTTGTGTTTGCATGTGTGTTTGTGGTGAGGACAGGGTTAACTTCCATTGTAAAAGTAGCTTGTGTTTGCATGTGTGTTTGTGGTGAGGACAGGGTTAACTTCCATTGTAAAAGTAGCTTGTGTTTGCATGTGTGTTTGTGGTGAGGACAGGGTTAACCTCCATTGTAAAAGTAGCTTGTGTTTGCATGTGTGTTTGTGGTGAGGACAGGGTTAACTTCCATTGTAAAAGTAGCTTGTGTTTGCATGTGTGTTTGTGGTGAGGACAGGGTTAACTTCCATTGTAAAAGTAGATTGTGTTTTACATGTGTGTTTGTGGTGAGGACAGGGTTAACTTCCATTGTAAAAGTAGCTTGTGTTTGCATGTGTGTTTGTGGTGAGGACAGGGTTAACTTCCATTGTAAAAGTAGCTTGTGTTTTACATGTGTGTTTGTGGTGAGGACAGGGTTAACTTCCATTGTAAAAGTAGCTTGTGTTTGCATGTGTGTTTGTGGTGAGGACAGGGTTAACCTCCATTGTAAAAGTAGCTTGTGTTTGCATGTGTGTTTGTGGTGAGGACAGGGTTAACTTCCATTGTAAATGTAGCTTGTGTTTGCATGTGTGTTTGTGGTGAGGACAGGGTTAACTTCCATTGTAAAAGTAGCTTGTGTTTGCATGTGTGTTTGTGGTGAGGACAGGGTTAACCTCCATTGTAAAAGTAGCTTGTGTTTGCATGTGTGTTTGTGGTGAGGACAGGGTTAACTTCCATTGTAAAAGTAGCTTGTGTTTGCATGTGTGTTTGTGGTGAGGACAGGGTTAACTTCCATTGTAAAAGTAGCTTGTGTTTGCATGTGTGTTTGTGGTGAGGACAGGGTTCACTTCCATTGTAAAAGTAGCTTGTGTTTGCATGTGTGTTTGTGGTGAGGACAGGGTTAACTTCCATTGTAAAAGTAGCTTGTGTTTGCATGTGTGTTTGTGGTGAGGACAGGGTTAACTTCCATTGTAAAAGTAGCTTGTGTTTGCATGTGTGTTTGTGGTGAGGACAGGGTTAACTTCCATTGTAAAAGTAGCTTGTGTTTGCATGTGTGTTTGTGGTGAGGACAGGGTTAACTTCCATTGTAAAAGTAGCTTGTGTTTGCATGTGTGTTTGTGGTGAGGACAGGGTTAACTTCCATTGTAAAAGTAGCTTGTGTTTTACATGTGTGTTTGTGGTGAGGACAGGGTTCACTTCCATTGTAAAAGTAGCTTGTGTTTTACATGTGTGTTTGTGGTGAGGACAGGGTTAACTTCCATTGTAAAAGTAGCTTGTGTTTGCATGTGTGTTTGTGGTGAGGACAGGGTTAACTTCCATTGTAAAAGTAGCTTGTGTTTGCATGTGTGTTTGTGGTGAGGACAGGGTTAACTTCCATTGTAAAAGTAGCTTGTGTTTGCATGTGTGTTTGTGGTGAGGACAGGGTTAACCTCCATTGTAAAAGTAGCTTGTGTTTACATGTGTGTTTGTGGTGAGGACAGGGTTAACTTCCATTGTAAAAGTAGCTTGTGTTTGCATGTGTGTTTGTGGTGAGGACAGGGTTAACTTCCATTGTAAAAGTAGCTTGTGTTTTACATGTGTGTTTGTGGTGAGGACAGGGTTAACTTCCATTGTAAAAGTAGCTTGTGTTTGCATGTGTGTTTGTGGTGAGGACAGGGTTAACTTCCATTGTAAAAGTAGCTTGTGTTTGCATGTGTGTTTGTGGTGAGGACAGGGTTAACTTCCATTGTAAAAGTAGCTTGTGTTTTACATGTGTGTTTGTGGTGAGGACAGGGTTAACTTCCATTGTAAAAGTAGCTTGTGTTTGCATGTGTGTTTGTGGTGAGGACAGGGTTAACTTCCATTGTAAAAGTAGCTTGTGTTTGCATGTGTGTTTGTGGTGAGGACAGGGTTAACTTCCATTGTAAAAGTAGCTTGTGTTTTACATGTGTGTTTGTGGTGAGGACAGGGTTAACCTCCATTGTAAAAGTAGCTTGTGTTTGCATGTGTGTTTGTGGTGAGGACAGGGTTAACTTCCATTGTAAAAGTAGCTTGTGTTTTACATGTGTGTTTGTGGTGAGGACAGGGTTCACTTCCATTGTAAAAGTAGCTTGTGTTTTACATGTGTGTTTGTGGTGAGGACAGGGTTAACTTCCATTGTAAAAGTAGCTTGTGTTTGCATGTGTGTTTGTGGTGAGGACAGGGTTAACTTCCATTGTAAAAGTAGCTTGTGTTTGCATGTGTGTTTGTGGTGAGGACAGGGTTAACTTCCATTGTAAAAGTAGCTTGTGTTTGCATGTGTGTTTGTGGTGAGGACAGGGTTAACTTCCATTGTAAAAGTAGCTTGTGTTTTGCATGTGTGTTTGTGGTGAGGACAGGGTTAACTTCCATTGTAAAAGTAGCTTGTGTTTACATGTGTGTTTGTGGTGAGGACAGGGTTAACTTCCATTGTAAAAGTAGCATGTGTTTGCATGTGTGTTTGTGGTGAGGACAGGGTTAACTTCCATTGTAAAAGTAGCTTGTGTTTGCATGTGTGTTTGTGGTGAGGACAGGGTTAACTTCCATTGTAAAAGTAGCTTGTGTTTACATGTGTGTTTGTGGTGAGGACAGGGTTAACCTCCATTGTAAAAGTAGCTTGTGTTTGCATGTGTGTTTGTGGTGAGGACAGGGTTAACTTCCATTGTAAAAGTAGCTCGTGTTTGCATGTGTGTTTGTGATGAGGACAGGGTTAACTTCCATTGTAAAAGTAGCTCGTGTTTGCATGTGTGTTTGTGATGAGGACAGGGTTAACTTCCATTGTAAAAGTAGCTCGTGTTTGCATGTGTGTTTGTGATAAGGACAGGGTTAACTTCCATTGTAAAAGTAGCTCGTGTTTGCATGTGTGTTTGTGATGAGGACAGGGTTAACCTCCATTGTAAAAGTAGCTTGTGTTTTGCATGTGTGTTTGTGGTGAGGACAGGGTTAACTTCCATTGTAAAAGTAGCTTGTGTTTGCATGTGTGTTTGTGGTGAGGACAGGGTTAACCTCCATTGTAAAAGTAGCTTGTGTTTGCATGTGTGTTTGTGGTGAGGACAGGGTTAACTTCCATTGTAAAAGTAGCTTGTGTTTGCATGTGTGTTTGTGATAAGGACAGGGTTAACTTCCATTGTAAAAGTAGCTCGTGTTTGCATGTGTGTTTGTGATGAGGACAGGGTTAACCTCCATTGTAAAAGTAGCTTGTGTTTGCATGTGTGTTTGTGGTGAGGACAGGGTTAACCTCCATTGTAAAAGTAGCTTGTGTTTTGCATGTGTGTTTGTGGTGAGGACAGGGTTAACTTCCATTGTAAAAGTAGCTTGTGTTTTACATGTGTGTTTGTGGTGAGGATGCAGGTGAGGGCGTGTGTAATCATTTGTCTGAGCTCGTGTGGATGGGGTGCCGATGTGTTTTGACAAAATATTAGGAACGCCTGCTCTTTACTTTGGTTTCCCGCCAATTTCCCCCTGCTGTCCCGGTCATTGCTCCGCCCCCTCTGCCGATCTGGGGAGAGCCGTAGACTAGCGCATGCTTCCTCCAATACATGTGCAGTCGCCAGTCGCTTCTTTTCACCTGACAGCGAGGGGTTTCACCGGCAGGACATAGCACGTGGGAGGATCACACTATCCCCCCCCCCCCCCCCCAGTTCCCTTCCCCTCCGAACAGCAGGAGCCTCGACCCACTAGTAGGGATGGGCATTGTAAGGGATTTAAATACTCGAGTACTCTCCTTCTGTTATGAAAGAGTACTCGAGTACTCCCCCCCCCCCTCCCCCCCCCCGGGGGAACGACACACACACATGAAAGATCCTAAGTTTGGCTATGTTAAGCAGTTACCATTAGCATTCGCCAAATGCCTGTGATGAGAGCAGGGGTGATCTGCTTTGTATGGGGCTGTTCACAGCAACTTCACACACATTACCAATTTTGCATGGAAAAAGCGCTGCCTGGTGCACTTTTTAGTTTTTACAGATTGACTGTGATAAGGTGATCCGGTGTTAGCCGTTAGCCTAGCTCAGTAAAAGTAATTCCCAATACATGTCGGTAATCATTCCATACTGCTTCTTGATCACTGTTAAGTAAATCCACTTATTAAAAACTCTGGTGTTCTGCCAAAAAGTGATAACTGCAAACATGATAACTGCAAACAGTAATAATGTTCGCTAACGTTAACCGCAAAAACCACCAACAACATCCGAGTGATGGTCCCCGCCCGTGGTGAAACACGGAACGTTTGGCTATGGTAAACAAAGTTACTGTCAGGGGTCCGTTAGTCAAAGTGGTCCGTCCGAGTAAAAAACATCTAACGTTAACATCTTTGCTTGCACATCTATATATAAATTGGCCATGAACGGAAAACAACTGCAATCAAATCTTGTTTATTTTACATCTGCTGAATATAGATTGCGTTAATATACATGGACGTCTGTGTTGCTGGCGATTCGCCAGACGCTGTTAACGTTAGATCGGCCATTTTTATAGGGGAGGGGGGTGGGCGAGTACCCGGACAGCGGAAACGGTACTCGAGTACTCTCGTTACAAACGAGTACTCGAGTACCCGAGTACTCTCCCCCATCCCTACCCACTAGTGCAGTGGTTCTCACAGTGGACCCCCAGGGGTCCGTGGCACTTTGCCAGGGGGTCCGCGAAACGTTTTCAGGAAAACAAAAATAAAAACTCTTTTTCTTTTTTGCAAAAGCTTCATAGTTCAACGAAAATATTGTATGCTTTAAATCTAAAATTGTTCATGGATTACATTCCAATCTAACAAACCTATCAATTCAAAAGTCAAGCACGTTACCGTGGAAACAATTAAGCTTAGCCCAAAATCACAAATCAGAATGAGGGGGTCCCCGGTATATTTTCTATCTTGTAAGGGGTCCTTGGCTGAAAAACATTTGAGAACCTCTGCACTAGTGCACATGTGTCAAACTCAAGGCCCAGTGGCCAAATGGGGCCCGGCACCTCATTTTATGTGGCCCCCGCGAGAGCTAGCAAAGAATACGGCCTCCCACCCGCAGACACGGCCAATTGTGTCTGTAAGAAAGTCCGCTGCTGGGAATTGAACCCGGGTCTGCTTTTACCTCTAGACTACCCAGATGCCAGAACCCCTGCTCTTTAACCTGATATGAAATAGACTGACCAGGTGAATCTAGGAGAAAGCTTTGATTATTATTGTTTTTTCCCCCCGTCACATCCACTGCAGTCCTCTTCTTTATACTGTTATATACTGTTGGCTAATTAGATGACTATTTCTTTCAGGACGTCACAGAGACAAATTGGTACAAGAAGCACTTTGCATTGTCCAGGTGCTTGGAGATAGAGACTGAACACACTTTGGAGGTAATGGATGTATAGCCTACTGCTATTTTACTTTGTGTTTTTAGTGTATGAAGCTAGAGACCGTAAGAATCTGCAATAAACATAAACATTAGTCTTGCTGTCCAGATTCAGTTTCTCAGATCATTTCACATATTGCTGCAACTTAGGCTGGGGAAAGAAATAAAAACATCAGTGCCTGTATTCAGAAATAACTTTAATCATCAAGTACAAGTACACAGTGGGCAGCAGAGTGAACATATAGGTAATGCACTTAATATTCCTCCCGTGATTATCATCATGAAACACATAGCCTAAATGTATGTTTCCCCCCCTTAAAAGACCCCATCCTTTATCTTACATTAGTTTGATGAAACTTACTATGACATAAGAATTTGGTCCTAAAGGATTCTGTCATCCTGCCAGATCCATGGGTTGATATAGTGCCGTCAACTCTCCTTTCATGTCATGTTACATAATATGAATAAACATAGAGAAATGCATTTATCTATTTATTTATTTATTAAACATGCAGGGCCACATCATGCTGTGATTGGATGTTTCTGTCTCTCATTCAAGTTAAATAAAAGATAATATGATCTTCTCATCTAAGTAAAATAAGTAGCTACAAACAACACAAACGGAGGAATCATGGTATGTGTGTGCATGTGGTTTGATTTGACACTTGCTAACTGTTCTCTGATTGATGGTTGTGTTCTCTCAGTCTTCTGCTCACCCGCGGTGTAAACAGCAGTGCAAACAGGTGCAAGCAAAACACTAATGAGGCTTTCAAACTTCCATGATTGGAATTTGGAAACCCTCATTAGTGTTTTGCTTGCACCTGTGTTTATTCTGCCTTTTCAACACAAAATGGCCCCCGTGAAAAGGGTCTATAACACTTCCTGTCCCGTGAGCTAGCAACAATAAACACGATACCGAGAAGAATGTTCTCAATGTTATTAACACAGTTATTGTTATACAGAAACATCATTTGTATTGTATGGCTTCGTTTAAATGCTTAATTTCTAGTTTTAGTGTGCAAACTTCTGCTGTGTGCTCTAGGCTTGTGCAGAAAGGTTCTTTTACTTTGAAAAACGGCCATCGGAAATGCTTATTGTTGCTCGTCTTATTGTTGCTAGCTATCGGAACAGAGGTAGTAACGTTAGCAGAAGCGTATTATTTCCCGGTTAGGTTATACTTTCAGGAGTTTAATTTACAAACAAGACTCTTATGTGCGGATGGTATTATCACGAATATATAAAGTGGAACCGGGGCTCCGTTACCCCAGAGGAAGAAGAAGACTCAATGGACTCAGATGAATGGTTTAGCTGTGAAGCTAACGTTAGCTGTGAAGCTAATTATTGGAGCTTTGGAGGAAAAATTGACAGTAACGTTCAAGAGTAAAAGTTCCTGTCACTGTGTAAAAATGAAAGTGTCTAAAGTCCAGAAACTGAGAGCTGTGGCGAAGCAACGCCTAACTGCGGCTGTTGAAGATCAACTGGACGCTGTGCGGTTACACAGAGAAGCCTTGCCTCCAGACCTCCAGCAGCTGTTGGTTCCCGCTGAGCAACAGGAGTGGAGCTCCAGTCTGGACCAGGAGGACCCAGAGCCCCCACACATTAAAGACGAACTGTGGACCAGTCGGGAGAGAGAACAGCTTCAAGAGCTGGAGGAGGCTGATATCACCAAGTTCCCATTCACTGCTGTCCCTGTGAAGAGTGAAGATGAGGAAGAGAAGCCTCAGTCCTCACAGCTTCATCAAAGCCAAACTGAGGAGAACAGAGAGGCGCTAGCCAGCTGCTCAACTGAACAGATGAAAACAGAAGCTGATGGAGAAGACTGTGGAGTATCAGAACCAGCCAGGAAATTATATCCAGATAGTAGTTTTCAACTAACTAGTGCTGGCAAGACTTCAGACTCCTCTGAGACTGAAGTCAATGATGATGATGACGACGACGACGAATGGATGGAAACTAGTGAACCTCAGTCAGGTTTAGACTCACAGAAAAACAGTGAAGTTCTTGGGAGGAAACACTTCAGCTGCTCAGTTTGTGGTAAAAGATTGGGCAATGGGGCACACTTGAAGAGACACATGATAATCCACACAGGAGAAAAACCATTTATTTGCTCAGTCTGTGGTAAAGGTTTTGGTCGTAAAGAAACCTTGAATATACACATGATAATCCACACACGAGATATTAATTGCTCAGTCTGTGGTAAAAGTTTTGGACGTAAAGGAGACTTGAAGAAACACATGATAGTCCACACAGGAGATGAACAATTTATTTGCTCAGTCTGTGGTAAAGGTTTTGGTCGTGGACCCTTGAAGAGACACATGAAAATCCACACAGGAGATAAACCATTTATTTGCTCAGTCTGTGGTAAAGGTTTTGGTCAAAAAGGACACTTGGAGACACACATGATAGTCCACACAGGAGATAAACAATTTAATTGCTCAGTCTGTAGTAAAGATTTTGGTCATAAAGGAGACTTGAAGAAACACATGATAGTCCACACAGGAGATAAACAATTTAATTGCTCAGTCTGTGGTAAAAGTTTTGGTCGTAAAGCACACTTGGAGACACACATGATAGTCCACACAGGAGAGAAACAATTTAATTGCTTAGTGTGTGGTAAAGATTTTGGTCAAAAAAGACACTTGAAGACACACATGATAGTCCACACAGGAGAGAAACAATTTAATTGCTCAGTCTGTGGTAAACGTTTTGGTCGTAAAGGAGACTTGAAGAGACACATGATAGTCCACACAGGAGAGACACAATTTAATTGCTCAGTCTGTGGTAAACGCTTTAGTAATAAAGGACACTTGAAGAAACACATGGTAGTCCACACAGAGAAACAATTTAATTGCTCAGTCTGTGGTAAAGCTTTTGGTCGTAAAGGAGACTTGAAGAGACACATGAAAATCCACACAAGAGAGTAAACATTTAATTCAGGGTTCCATGGAAAACCTGGAAAAGTCATGGGATTTCAAAATCTTGTTTTCCAGGCCTGGAAAAGTCATGGAATTAGTAAAATCCTTGAAAGTTTAGGAAAAGTCAAGACATTTTGTTGTGTGTAATGAAATTGTTACAGTAATCTTCCCGTGACTCACCTTCCATGTAATAACAGCAGGTTTATTCTCTGTAGCTAGCTGTTGACATAACGTAACATAACAGCATATTTATTCTCTGTAGCTAGCTGTTGACGTAACGTAGCTCTAGTCTAATATGTCAAATTCCTGTTTTAGTTCAACAATAGCTTCCATGATGCAGTGACACTAAATCACTAAAACCCAATATAAAGAGTAATAATTATAGTAATAATTTCTGGTTTTGATTGAGAGTCACATATCACATTACATGGAAATTGTATTATCGATCATTGAAAAATCATGGAAATGTTTTGAAATTTGATCTATAAAAATGTGTGGGAGCTCTGTTAATTGCTGTCTGTGGTGGAGGGGGGATTTGAGTGTATACAGTATGTGGAATAGATGTTTTTGTGCTTTGTGGTCCTGTCTTTATGTATCGCACACACACAAATTCAATAAATGTATCACAAAAATTGCTAATGTGGTAAATGTTTTAATAACTGATATTCAGCGCAATTAAGTCCTGAAGTGAAGTGCTGCCTTGACATTATTGGCAGGAAAAACTCTTGTGAAAACACACAGGTATTCTATTGCTATTGTGAAGCTTCAGGTAGTGGAGGGTTGATCGGTTGATGGCGATGGTCTCCTGCTGTGTCTGCTGCAGGTGCGTAACTGGGAGAAGAGACTGCAAAAGGCAGTGCAAGAAGACAATGTGGATAAGCTGTGTGCCATGGCGCAGGATCAGCTGAAAGACTACAGACAACGCCTGCCAAAGCCAGGCAAGTTTCCAAACCGTGACTGGAGGCCATAGCCATAGCTATAACTGTTATACAACTAGAGATCACATCATCTTGCGCAGTTTTGGCGCTATCGCATTCGCTAAATCTGTCCACAGACAGACACTTACAGACAGACAGACAGACATATAAGCACCTGACAAAGTACTCAAAAGCACTTCTGTGGTAGTTCCCGCTACTATCGAGCTCAACAGTCATGTGACACTTCTTGCCCCACAAGTGATTTCCACATTTATTTTTTCCATAGACATAAAAAAAAAAAATCCTTATGTAATGAGTTTTAAGGCTTGAACTAAAGCCAAAAATAGGTAGGGACACGCACATCCAAAAATAGGCCACACTGGGCCTGGGTGCTGGATCAATAGAGTACTTACAGTGAAAGCGTCTGAGGAAGGGCCGGTGTGTGCCCGAAACGTCACGCTGTGTTGCAAATAAAAATAACCTAAACGGGAGCTCCTCGGTGTGCGGATTGTTTCTTTTTTCACTTGAACTAAAGCCAAACCAGTCTTCCAGAGAATCGTGAGTGACCATAAAACATTTCACTTTCAGCAAAAACAAAAAATAAATGCAGGGGAAAAAGGATTGAAAATTATACTTTTTTTTTTTGCCCCACTTCCGGGCAAGAAACGTCACATGACTGTTGAGCTCTAGTCTATAGGTGTATCCAGGACCACATTTTGCCTTGATGACACACACACACACACACACACACACACACACACACACATTTGAAATATGTATTTGTGTCCACATAAATACAAGTATGCAAAGGACATAAACAGTTATATGAGTGCCCAGACGGCAAACACAATAATGCATACACATAAGAAACACACAGGATGATAACATGGCAGGTTGATGTATACAGTTATACTGTAATGCAAGATAGCCGTCAGTATATCCACTTCATGGGTACAAAAAGCAGCACCTCCTCCATATTGAGCAGCTGCCGATAATAGTAGATATTGAACAATATCTCGCTAACTGCTTGGCCCTTCTCTTTGGGAGACCAGCCATCTGAAGGCCTCTCACAACCAGCTTATGGACATGACCCAGGCTACCAAATATGAAAACTAGAAGTTTACACCTGTAGCCCAGCTGTAAAATGGTCTGTTCTAGCTGTTGGTATTTCATCATCTTGGTTAGAAAGGCCTCCTCTAGGCTGTGGTCAAAGGTACAGCCAACCTCTAGAACAAACACCTCTCTACGATTTCCATTGACCACACACACACACACACACACACACACACACACACACACACACACACACGGACAGCTGGTAAATATGGACGTAGCCACCATGACGTCCCCCATTGGTTTGTGGACCTACTGTTTTCAAGTCTCGACTTTGGCATTTTGACCGTCGCCATCTTGTTTTTTTTTATCCAGAATTATCTGGAACTGAAACAAACTGCACGATCACTGGACAGGCGACCTGTCAATCACGCACCAAAGCATAGTCTGCTTTATCATCTATTTGACTCTAAATTGGATCATAATTTACAAAATGAACATCATGATGTATTGAAGACTTGAAACTAGCGATTGAGACATAAACTCATTAGGAAAGTGTTTACTGAGGCCATAAATCAAGTGAGAAGTAGGGTTTTCCCATTGACTTCTACAATCGGACTTATTTTTGCCGCCAGTGGAGTCGCCCCCTGCTGGCCATTAGAAATAAAGAATGCAGGTTTAAGGCACTTCCGCAACTTCCGCCATGTTATATCTCTATGGCCTCTGCGTTGGCTTCGTTCTTCAGCTGCAGAGCTTGCCCCTTGGTGAAGGCTGAGGAATTAAAGGGGCATCAATACCCATGGCTGTTATTAACCTCTACTGGTGACAAATAGGAATTGCCGCAACATCGATAGAACTGATCTGCTACTACACAAGTCTCCCACTTCCCATCTCCTACATGTTTAACACATTCACTGCCAGCCTTTTTTTTTTACTGTAGGTAGGTTCTGCCAGAGGTTTTTTTTGAGGTTCTGGCTCATCTTTCAAGACCAGAGGATTCTTTTCTGCTAAGATTTTGTGAACACACAATATCTCAAAAGAACTAATAGAATGTGTGCTTTCTCTGTCTAAAAGAGTTAGTTTGTAGAGTTAGTAGTTATGTAAGCATTAGCAGTTGAATACAGCATGGTTTCAACGTCTGGAAATTTATTCTGAGATAAACGGCTTTTTGTGAAATTCGATAGAACAGTCACTTTAACCATTCAGTTTTGGCATCAGTAAGACGTCAGACATCTAAACAATAGTTTTGAACAGTAATTTCCTCCATAACAGCAGGAAACCCCCCTCTGCTTCCAACTCCTCCCTCCGTGGGCGTTCTCCTCCGCAGCGTTTGTCACAAGCGAGTGCTCTGCTGCTGCTGCTGCGAGTTTGAGCAGCCTCCCTCCCTGGCAGCGAGTGTGGATAGGGCTCACTTGTTTCTTGGGTTTGAGAGCTTTGATGAAGCTTTGTGCGATTCTAGGCTTTATGCTGCGTGTTTCAAAGTGTTTTCCACCCAGTCTATTTTTGGAATCCCCCACCGCCAGCTCCCAGCGCGATAATGTGCGAAAGGGAAAGCGTTTTCGCCAATCCATTTTACAGTAGAGAATGGTTTCCTCGCGCGTTACCCT
>NC_139633.1:7917564-7967564 GCF_964638095.1 Poromitra crassiceps | reverse complement strand
TTCAAGCTCAATTCTTACCCAGAGAAAAGGTACAGCACTGAAAATGTAACAAGCAATAGTTTTTTAAACATCTTTATTTTAAAAGATGAAAAACCCCAGGTGCTTTAGTCCCAAGCTTCAATGCTCCTGGCCAATCCCGGCGCCACAGGGCGTGGTTATTGCTTATCCTATGTGGGGTTAGAAATCACACGGTAAACACAGGTGCAAGAAAAACACTAATGAGGGTATCCAACTTCCATGATTGTAATTTGGAAACCCACATTAGTGTTTTGCTTGCACCTGTGTTTATTCTGCCTTTTTCGACACAAAATGGCCCCCGTGAAAAGGGTCTATAATGATAGTGATAGAGAATAGTAATAGTGATAGTGAGAGCAATAGTTAGCCTGGTAAACCAGCCGGTCACATTTCATTTACGTAGTTCTACCAGACCGTCTGGTCTTAAAGTCGAAGCGCAGTCACGCAGTCTTTGCAGTGGGCGGAGGTGTACTGTGTCTGTCAAGGTGTACCTTGACGACAACTCCTTCAGCCAATCAGCATTGGATCCAGTCAAACCCAAATCCACTCGGGAGAACAGCAAAAACATATTTTCCGCCGAGAAACTCTGCTGTTGCGGTGATACTCCTGTACTTGTTTAATTGTTGTTATTGAGTCTATTTCTGCAATAACTGCACTTTATGGCTGTTTAAACTAGACGGATGCTGACATTACTGCTCGAGGCGGACAGGCAATTATTGTTTTGCTAGTGCCTTTCCTGATTGACCGGTTACGATGTCAACTACGAGGGGGGTCGCTGATTGGCTAGAACGCTTTGCAATTTCTGCAAATACCCTCCCAGGGCTTGAGGCCAGATGGTCTGGTAGAAACGAAATTTCTGTCTGTCTCTCTGTCTTGTCTTGTCTTGTCTGCCTGTCTGTCTGTCTGTCTTGTCTTGTCTTGTCTTCCTGTCTGCCTGTCTTGTCTGTCTGTCTGTCTGCCTGTCTGTCTGTCTGTCTGTCTGTCTGTCTGCCTGCCTGTCTGTCTGCCCGTCTTCCTGTATGTTTTGGTGCTGGAACATGGTGCTCTCTCTCTCCTCAGTGTAACATGGTGCTCTCTCTCTCTCTCCTCAGTGTAACATGGTGCTCTCTCTCTCTCTCCTCAGTGTAACATGGTGCTCTCTCTCTCTCTCTCCTCAGTGTAACATGGTGCTCTCTCTCTCTCTCTCCTCAGTGTAACATGGTGCTCTCTCTCTCCTCAGTGTAACATGGTGCTCTCTCTCTCTCTCTCCTCAGTGTAACATGGTGCTCTCTCTCTCTCTCTCCTCAGTGTAACATGGTGCTCTCTCTCTCTCTCCTCAGTGTAACATGGTGCTCTCTCTCTCTCCTCAGTGTAACATGGTGCTCTCTCTCTCTCCTCAGTGTAACATGGTGCTCTCTCTCTCCTCAGTGTAACATGGTGCTCTCTCTCTCTCTCCTCAGTGTAACATGGTGCTCTCTCTCTCCTCAGTGTAACATGGTGCTCTCTCTCTCTCTCTCCTCAGTGTAACATGGTGCTCTCTCTCTCTCTCTCCTCAGTGTAACATGGTGCTCTCTCTCTCTCCTCAGTGTAACATGGTGCTCTCTCTCTCCTCAGTGTAACATGGTGCTCTCTCTCTCCCTCTCCTCAGTGTAACATGGTGCTCTCTCTCTCTCCTCAGTGTAACATGGTGCTCTCTCTCTCCTCAGTGTAACATGGTGCTCTCTCTCTCTCCTCAGTGTAACATGGTGCTCTCTCTCTCCTCAGTGTAACATGGTGCTCTCTCTCTCTCCTCAGTGTAACATGGTGCTCTCTCTCTCTCTCTCCTCAGTGGTAACATGGTGCTCTCTCTCTCTCCTCAGTGTAACATGGTGCTCTCTCTCTCCTCAGTGTAACATGGTGCTCTCTCTCTCTCTCTCCTCAGTGTAACATGGTGCTCTCTCTCTCCTCAGTGTAACATGGTGCTCTCTCTCTCTCTCTCCTCAGTGTAACATGGTGCTCTCTCTCTCCTCAGTGTAACATGGTGCTCTCTCTCTCCCTCTCCTCAGTGTAACATGGTGCTCTCTCTCTCTCCTCAGTGTAACATGGTGCTCTCTCTCTCCTCAGTGTAACATGGTGCTCTCTCTCTCCTCAGTGTAACATGGTGCTCTCTCTCTCTCTCCTCAGTGTAACATGGTGCTCTCTCTCTCCTCAGTGTAACATGGTGCTCTCTCTCTCCTCAGTGTAACATGGTGCTCTCTCTCTCTCCTCAGTGTAACATGGTGCTCTCTCTCTCCTCAGTGTAACATGGTGCTCTCTCTCTCTCTCTCCTCAGTGTAACATGGTGCTCTCTCTCTCCTCAGTGTAACATGGTGCTCTCTCTCTCTCTCTCCTCAGTGTAACATGGTGCTCTCTCTCTCCCTCTCCTCAGTGTAACATGGTGCTCTCTCTCTCTCTCTCCTCAGTGTAACATGGTGCTCTCTCTCTCCTCAGTGTAACATGGTGCTCTCTCTCTCTCTCTCCTCAGTGTAACATGGTACTCTCTCTCTCCTCAGTGTAACATGGTGCTCTCTCTCTCTCTCTCCTCAGTGTAACATGGTGCTCTCTCTCTCCTCAGTGTAACATGGTGCTCTCTCTCTCTCTCTCCTCAGTGTAACATGGTGCTCTCTCTCCTCAGTGTAACATGGTGCTCTCTCTCTCCTCAGTGTAACATGGTGCTCTCTCTCTCTCTCCTCAGTGTAACATGGTGCTCTCTCTCTCCTCAGTGTAACATGGTGCTCTCTCTCTCTCTCTCCTCAGTGTAACATGGTGCTCTCTCTCTCTCTCTCCTCAGTGTAACATGGTGCTCTCTCTCTCTCTCTCCTCAGTGTAACATGGTGCTCTCTCTCTCTCCTCAGTGTAACATGGTGCTCTCTCTTTCTCTCCTCAGTGTAACATGGTGCTCTCTCTCTCTCCTCAGTGTAACATGGTGCTCTCTCTCTCTCTCCTCAGTGTAACATGGTGCTCTCTCTATCTCTCTCCTCAGTGTAACATGGTGCTCTCTCTCTCTCTCTCCTCAGTGTAACATGGTGCTCTCTCTCTCTCTCTCCTCAGTGTAACATGGTGCTCTCTCTCTCTCTCTCTCTCTCCTCAGTGTAACATGGTGTGCTCTCTCTCTCTCTCTCCTCAGTGTAACATGGTGCTCTCTCTCTCTCCTCAGTGTAACATGGTGCTCTCTCTCTCTCCTCAGTGTAACATGGTGCTCTCTCTCTCCTCAGTGTAACATGGTGCTCTCTCTCTCGCTCTCCTCAGTGTAACATGGTGCTCTCTCTCTCTCTCCTCAGTGTAACATGGTGCTCTCTCTCTCTCCTCAGTGTAACATGGTGCTCTCTCTCTCTCTCTCCTCAGTGTAACATGGTGCTCTCTCTCTCTCTCTCCTCAGTGTAACATGGTGCTCTCTCTCTCTCTCTCCTCAGTGTAGTGGTGCTGGCGTCTCATGGTGTCAGTAGGTGTGCGTGTCGTGGTGTGGTGAGTGGGCAGCTGGAGTGGCTGCTGCTGGAGGCTCACTTCGCCCTGCTGCAGAGGCTCGTCCACACTGCCACCCACAGGCAGGCCCTGGTGGCCAAGAGGTGCCAGGCCCTCACCGCGCTCATACGCCTCGCCTCTATCGCCCCCTGCCAGGAGCTGCTGGACATGCAGGAGAAGGTCAGAACATAGTCAGCAGCAGGCCAACGACAAATAGTTGAATGTTTTCTCTCCTCTCCTCTCCTCTCCTCTCCTCTCCTCTCCTCTCCTCTCCTCTCCCCTCCCCTCCCCTCCTCCTCTCCTCTCCTCTCCTCTCATTCAGAGGAACAGATATTCAGTTTCTGGCAATGCTGACAAAGAAATAATCCTGTCACACCTGTCACTCAAAGAGTTTTTAGGTGTGCAAGAAATATTTTTCTCATTTTCTGGCAATGAAAAAATAATTCACTGTGCTATCAAAAAGCTGAATTAAAGTGATGAAGTATTAAACACGGTGACCCGTGTAAAGTTTGAATGGGCCTTCTAGCTTAAAGTATGAAGGAGCATCTAGAGTTCAAAGAGGGTGTGGTTTCACCATCAACCACTGCTTCAAGGAAGTGTAGCCAATGAACGTCTTTGTGGAGCCATGTGTGTGTCTCCATACGGTGCGCTGCTCAGACCTGCACCTCTCCCTGCTGCCCCCTGCAGGCCTGCCAGGTGGCGGCGGTGACCTCACCCCGGGACGGCCACGCCCTGTGTCTCCTGGGTCTGGCCCAGTTGGCCCAGTATGACAACAGCCCCGCGTCACAGCGGGCAGAGGAGGCCATGGCCGACGCCTGCCTCAGCTTCCAGGCCAGCATCGTGCTGGAGGAGAGGCGTCAGTGTGGAGAGCCACCTGACCAGCTGACCAGTGAGTCGACTGTCTGTGCTGTACTGTGTCTGTGGTGTTATCAGCTGACCAGTGAGTCTAACTGTCTGTGCTGTACTGTGTCTGTGGTGTTAGGGACACTCAGCTGACCAGTGAGTCTAACTGTCTGTGCTGTACTGTGTCTGTGGTGTTAGGGACACTCAGCTGACCAGTGTGTCTAACTGTCTGTGCTGTACTGTGTCTGTGGTGTTAGGGACACTCAGCTGACCAGTGTGTCTAACTGTCTGTGCTGTACTGTGTCTGTGGTGTTAGGGACACTCAGCTGACCAGTGTGTCTAACTGTCTGTGCTGTACTAATACAAGTATGTTCAAAGTATCAGTTTAACAGATCAGGCTTGGTAGGATATAATATGATCAACTTACAGTAATTGAGCAGTAATTGTGTGTGTGTGTGTGTGTGTGTGTGTGTGTGTGTGTGTGTGTGTGTGTGTGTGTGTGTGTGTGTGTGTGTGTGTGTGTGTGTGTGTGTGTGTGTGTGTGTGTGTGTGTGAGAGAGAGAGAGAGAGAGAGAGACCGGACGTCAAACTCTTTATTTTGTAACAGACGACACGACACAAGCAGCCAGTGTGTGAAATTTGTCCTGTGCGTTTGACCCATCCTGGCTCGTCCTCCTCCATGGTTCAGGACAGGAGCGGTGGGCAACGGCAGTGACCAACTTCTTCCAACCGCCGCTGGTCAGACGATGATGTTCTTGCACGTTTTTGGTTGGTGGGCGTTCATATTGATGTTATGGAGGAAACCCCGGGGGAGAACATGCTAACTCCATTCAGAAAGGCCCTTTGCATGAGATAGCCCACCTGGGCACCAGGCACCTGAAGGCATGGGGAGATATCATCCCAGTACCAACAGTGACGGGAATCGAACCAGCGGACCTTCTTTCTGTGAGGCGAGAGTGCTACCACTGCCCCACCGTGCCCCCAAAACACCTGGCAGAGGATGGGTATAAAATAATTGACAGCACAAAATGAAATTAATTATCGTCTGTTTGGTTTTTAAAGTACAGTGGGGAAGGGAAATCTGTGGATGACAAAATGTTAAAACGACTACGGCGCACGGTGGCTCAGTGGTTAGCACTGTTGCCTCAGAGCAAGAAGGTCCCAGGTTCGAACCCCGGTCCTTCCAGCGTCCCAGGTCCTTTCTGTGTGGAGTTTGCATGTTCTCCCCGTGTTCGTGTGGGTTTTCTCCGGGTGCTCCGGTTTCCTCCCACCATCAAAGACATGTATGTTAGGGTTAATACTCCTGTCAGTCCCCCTTACCAAGGCACTGGCAAAAAGAACTGGAGTTGGTCCCCGGGCGCTGCACTGTGGCTGCCCACTGCTCCTATAGTTCGGTTCCTAGTAGAGGATGGGTCAAATGCAGAGGATGAATTTCCCCATGGGGATAAATAAAGGATAACTTAACTAGGTCGTGGGACTAGGAGATACAGTATTGAATGATGATAGTGTTTTGTAGATGTCCTCCATGACCAAAGTGTCCTCTCCTCTCCTGCTGTCTCAGAGCAGAGGTGGTGGCAGGAGCGGCTGGAGGTGGAGAGGCAGAGAGCAGCCAGCCAGCCGGCGGGGGGGAAGGGGTCTTCTGATGCCACCGTGCCCAAGAAAGGCAGCGTGCGGGGCAGGGGGGGCCGTGGGCGGGGGCGGGCCACAGCAAATGTAACCAAGCCTCCCGCCCAAAACTCCTCCCACACTAGAGGGGGCAAAGCTGCCACGCCCACCGCAGCCAGGTGAGTCATCATGCTAGCTGGAGGCCAGCTTTTGGCCCAACCCGTTCTGCATTTAACCAGGTTTTTAACCATGTATTTATTCAGGGGAGGCTTCCTGAGGACGAGTGCTCCTTTTCAGCTCCGTCCTCCTGAGTCATATCCATGCCCAGTGTCCTCCTGAGTCATATCCATGCCCAGTGTCCTCCTGAGCCATATCCATGCCCAGTGTCCTCCTGAGCCATATCCATGCCCAGTGTCCTCCTGAGTCATATCCATGCCCAGTGTCCTCCTGAGTCATATCCATGCCCAGTGTCCTCCTGAGTCATATCCATGCCCAGTGTCCTCCTGAGTCATATCCATGCCCAGTGTCCTCCTGAGTCATATCCATGCCCAGTGTCCTCCTGAGCCATATCCATGCCCAGTGTCCTCCTGAGTCATATCCATGCCCAGTGTCCTCCTGAGTCATATCCATGCCCAGTGTCCTCCTGAGCCATATCCATGCCCAGTGTCCTCCTGAGCCATATCCATGCCCAGTGTCCTCCTGAGTCATATCCATGCCCAGTGTCCTCCTGAGCCATATCCATGCCCAGTGTCCTCCTGAGTCATATCCATGCCCAGTGTCCTCCTGACTCATATCCATGCCCAGTGTCCTCCTGAGCCATATCCATGCCCAGTGTCCTCCTGAGTCATATCCATGCCCAGTGTCCTCCTGAGTCATATCCATGCCCAGTGTCCTCCTGAGTCATATCCATGCCCAGTGTCCTCCTGACTCATATCCATGCCCAGTGTCCTCCTGAGCCATATCCATGCCCAGTGTCCTCCTGAGCCATATCCATGCCCAGTGTCCTCCTGAGTCATATCCATGCCCAGTGTCCTCCTGAGTCATATCCATGCCCAGTGTCCTCCTGACTCATATCCATGCCCAGTGTCCTCCTGAGCCATATCCATGCCCAGTGTCCTCCTGAGTCATATCCATGCCCAGTCATACATAGGGTTCCTCTGCATGGCTGGAAAAGTATATTGAAAATTAATGAATTGACAGGATAATTTCCAGGTCTTGAAAAAATGTGAGGATTGCAGAAAAATATATAATTTTTTGTTGTTTTTCATTTCTGATGCACACTACTACTTATTTTATTGTAGCAGTTTTGTAGACCCATTATCTTCTTGCATTGGATTGAAAAGTGTGGAATTGATTCATATCTAGGATTTCTGAAACAATGAATTGTAATTAAATAATATGATAGTATTATTGTATCACGTTTATTTCAATCTATTCAAGATAGTATACATATTTACTCCCAGTCAACTGCTACTGACTGCTGTCTACTCAATGTAGAAATGAGGAAGAATTGGAAATCAAGAATTGGTTTGAAAGTATCCTCCCCAAATCCTAAAAACTAGACTGCCATATCTGCAGAGAAGACAAAAACCAGACAACAGGAAAACCATACCCACACGCACACACAGCATCTTCTTCCCAGTAAACTAAATTCCAAAAATGTGATTATGCTTATGTAACATTTCAACCCAATATGGCTGTGAGAACACAAACCTACCACTGTACATCAGCATAGACTCTTCCTACTCAGATTTTCATCCATTAGAGACCATGTATTATGTTTTCTGTCCTGTAGGGGGAGAGCTGGAGCAGCAGCCAAGCCAGACAGAGCAGCCAAATCTCCCAGCAAGCCCAGCAGTAAGACCCAGCTCCCCGGCGGCAAGTCTAAACAAGACCGTCCTGGTCCTGTCAAGACAGCAGAGGGTAAGTCTAAACAAGACTGTCGCAAATGGCACCCTAAAGTTTTTGGGTGGTTGCAACTCAAAATGGTTGAGAAGCACTGACCTAGAAGACGAACAGATCTGATATGCTGTTAAGTTGCTCATGATGGTGTCTTTAAACCTTTTGAAACGGTGGACAGGAAAGCCACTGTGCTGTGATGTTTTTGAAACATGAAATTATAGTTAGCTTTTTTTTTACACACTTGTTAGATGTTAGAGAACGCCAATTCGCCTTCCAATAACAATATACTGAACAGCAGATTGCCTTAATTGTGATGCGATCTGATATGACATGAAGTCAAGTCAGTGAGTGTCACCTCTGCAGTCTTTTCCTGCTTCAGTTTGAATACAGATGTGTGTATTGTGTTGTATCCAGTGACTGACTGACTGAGTATGTGGGTTTCAGAGTCTGCTGTGGACAGTGTGAGTGTTGCAGCCAGTGCGGTGAACCGCAGGTCTCACGTCCCGCGGCTGGGCCTGGCCCGCGCCCTGTCCCGCTCGGCGCACACTCTGGACCGGGCGCAGCGGATCTACCGAGACGTCATCTCCATGGCACCGGGGGTCAGTCGACATCTGTTACATTTAGCTGATGCTCTTACAATAGATCCTTCTCACGGGGGCCATTTTGTGTCGAAAAGGCAGGGTAAACACAGGTCCAAGCAAAGGACTAATGAGGGTTTCCAAATTCCAATCATGGAAGTTTGAAACCCTCCTTAGTGTTTTGCTTGCACCTGTGTTTACCCTGCCTTTTCGACACAAAATGGCCACCGTGAGAAGGGTCTATTCAGCTTACAATAAAGTAAGCGCAAATTTCTAGATCACAAATTATTGCAACCAACCAATGGTGTCAATCCACTTTTAGGTGATTTTCATCTTTTAAATCTAATGGAAGGACTCCATGCTCCAATATGGCCTGAGAAAATTATTCAACCCTTTATGAAAGCAATTTAGTTTTTCATTTCCTGAAAAGTTGATGTTTTAGACTTTAGAGATACAAAACTTTCACCCAACTACAATGCCATACTTTAACCAGCTCCATAAGCTGCATGGGGAATCCAATATATGTCATGGGGAATCCAATATATGTCGTAGAAATCCAATATAGTACAAATTGAAATGTGACTGATTAACTAATCAGACTGATTGTCTCTGATCAGGTCTACAATAGATTAAAAGCTGGCAGAGATGCTGGTACAGTCAGACTAGAAACTTCACTCCTAAAAGAAATTGAAACAAATGAAATCTATCACCGCCTCGGTACCTCTATCAGATGGTGGAGTGACAGTGAGTTCTAATTAACAGAGGCAGTGTTGGTAGGAAATTCCCTTTTTGTCCAGTTTGTCCAAATTTACAAGCATTTAGATTTAGCATGATTAGATTTATCTGGTGGTGAATTCCCTGCCTGGATGTTGTGCCCAGTAAGATGTGGTTGATCAACTGACTGGCCGCAGGTCCACGATGCCTACATTGAGCTGGTGGAGCTGTTGGAGCCGTCAGACCCCCTGGCTGCGGTGGAGGTGTACTGCAGCTTCCCTCTGAAGCCCGTGGACGAGCAGAGCCTCGACGACGCCTTCATCACGGGAGAGATCGTCCGCATCCTGATGACCCTGGAGCTGTACGAGCATCCACTGCTGGCCCCCAGCCTGGTGGCCCACGGCAAAGTCATGGGCCTGAGTGAATACCTTCATTTATTATTGTCTGTAGTAGCGGTGGTGGTGGTACTACTAGTAGTAGTATTCGCCGCCGTAGTAGTAGGTGGTCGTAGTAGTATTGTTGTTATTATCCTCTTTTAAGGCCAGTGAGTAACCTCATGAAAATGAACAGACTTTTCAAGGATCCATAATAGAATTTCCATGTGATGTGAGGCGGTGACTCTGAATCAATACCAGAAATTATTACTACACTGAACAAATAGGACACACCTCTATATATTGGATTTATTTCAACAGCTACGGAAAATAAATGTGCCATCATATTACTTTAACAAGAGATTATTACTGTAACAGTTAATAGTAGTTAATTTCGAACACGGTGAAAAAACAAAGATAAAGAATACAAGAAATATAGGCAAGAGAATGCCAAGCATGAATAGTCAATTAGAATTCACAGCATACAGCAAATTCACAAGCAATTTACATTTGTATATCATGTATAATTTCATTAAACACAACAAATTCCATTACTTTTTCAAAACTTTGATACCCTTTTTTTATTATTAGGCCTATTATCAAATCGACGTCAACAGAAAAACACATCTTTTCCATAACGCCCATGGATTTTGTTAATTCCATGACTTTTCCAGGCCTGGAAAAAGATATTTCGGAAATTCCATGACTTTTCCTATGACCGTGGGAACCCTAGGAATACCAGATGGGTGGCGCTTACCACATTAGGAAAAGTCAGATAGCTCAGATACTGTAGCTGTCAATTGAAAGGAAGTCATGCATACAGGCCCATGTGACATGCCACTATGAGCAGATTTGTCCAATGTGTCATGCTATTTATAGAACTGTATGCTATTTATAGAACTGTATGCTATTTATAGAACTGTATCAGATTCAGCTTGTGCAATGTCCAGATAGACAGCATGACATATTACATAGAGTACATACAGTACATGCAGTGTGATGTCAGACAGCTCTAGAATACACACAAGTCATGTGAGACTTAGTCAATTATATTGAAGGACATACAAAGTGTTTCATTTCCAAATGAGATCGCCAGCATTTGAACAATGTAACACTCTGTTGCTGTTCAAAAATGAAACTGGATATTGAACATACTTTTGAAGGTGTTGTTAAGCTATCTATGAATATTGAGCCAAATCAAATCTATGAAATATTGAGTAATCAGCTGTAAGTAACCCCCCCCCTCCCCTCCCCCCAAATGGATCTACACCATTTTGAAATGATAATCTTCACATATGTTTCGCTGTGACTGCAGTAATTCTGAATCGACTCCTCTGTGGCTGTTTGAAGGTTGCATAGAGAAATACATCGACATCTTGGACGAGAAGTCCATGAGCAAGCTTCTGAAGAGCATCTACGCCCGGATCCATGAGAGACCAGTGGACGATCCGGACCTGCAGGACTTCTTCAAGTTCAAATGCTGGATATGAGGAGGACATTAACTCTGCGATGAATGGCTGTATTTGTGTTTTTTGATTGGAACCCTTAAGCAAGTCAGCTGAACAGAAAGTTTGCTCGTACAAAATCCAAAAGCCTTGTGTGCTGTGTTGATGGGAAAGGCACTTTTAGCCAGGGCCCAGGGGTCATTGGAAATGACCTGTGTGAGTATTATTATCTGCACTGTGTAACTGCTGGGTGGGAACAGCAGGAAATAATATGAGATGATTAACCACACTGTGTTTGACTATGAGATGATTAACCACACTGTGTTTGACTATGAGATGATTAACCACACTGTGTTTGACTATGAGATGATTAACCACACTGTGTTTGACTTTGGTTTGTGTGTTGTTAATGTCACTGCCCGCCGTCATCCTCTTAACCCCCAGATGTCAGCAAAAGCAATTCATGTCGGATGCCACAGAGAAAATGCACTTTTCCCTCTTTCTCAAAAAAAGAGAAATCAATTTAATCTAAAAACAAATACAATACAAATATGTCATATCAAAACTCACAGCTGTCACAACAATAATAAACAATAGACAAAACTGGAGTACCCACAAAGTTCACTCATGGTGCTTCAGCACATAATCACAAACATTGCAACAAAAGATTTTGTCCAGCAGAGCAGATAAGAGAAAAAGCAGAAATCAGAAATCTTGAGCCCCACACAGTATTATTCCAAGCTAGAGGCTTACGTGACTCATATCCCAGCAGAGGCTTTTGGACAAGACAGGAAATCTTCCATTGTGTGAACACGGCTATTTCTCTGCACTGATCCTGGAGGATAAAGTGTTTGCCTGCGGCCGGGGCGGGGCATGGCCAGGCACCGCACTTTGTTTCAGGGAAATCCTTTAATAGGACAAGACCAGAGGAGTCCAAACAAAACATTCCCGAGTCCATTTGAGTTTAAGCAATTCTGCGGTTAGATGAAGTCCGAAGACGGGTGCCAAATGTGCAAAATCTAGATGGGGCAGCCTCCAAGACCCGCAGTAGGAAATTGTCGTGTAAGAAAAGCCCACAAGAAAACCAGGGCTGCGATTTAGCCTCACAGAAAAAGGCAATGAAACAATTAAATCACACCATCTCTCACGTTCTTGAGTTGTCAGTTAAGCGTCTGCTTATGGTGCCGTGGCGTTTCGGTTTTCACACGCGTTTGAGTTTGGTGACGATGAGCACGCGCACCGACTGGTCGAAGGCCGAGCACACGCACAGGCCCTCCTTGTCGGGGCTCCAGTCCAGGCTGGCGATGGGCTGCGTGGACAGAGTGACGTTCTGCAAGAGGTTGACGGAGCCGGCCACGCCCATGTCCACGTCGTCCGAGTCCTTCTTGCTTCTGTGAGCAGGGTACTCGCTGGAAACCAGAGAAAAACACACACACACACACACACACATTTAAAAAGAGAGAAATTGGAGGAACTCGAAATGTCGCAAGCTTCGCGCGTTCAAGTCTAGGGCGGAGACCCTGGAGACGATGCGCCATGGGCAATTTAGACATTGTGACATAATCAGTGAAGGTGTAAAATATCACTGTAGCACCCATGGGCAGCACCCCCCATAGGTGAGCCCCCCACCAGAATCTGGAAAGTGCCTCAGCACATTTTGGAGGCGGTTGGAGCAACGGTGTGCCTTACAACTCCGGACGGGCACACACACAGGCACACACGGGCACACACACACACCTCTCCAATGATAGTAGTAGGATGCTTCATGGTGTGGATGGATTTTACCATCATGATTTTTCTTTGCCATTATACTGAGTAATTTCCTTTTAACTAGTTTAAATAATAAATGAGATATCCAACATCCATCTCAAGAAGGAGCATCACCTACAGCTGGCACCGACTATGGAAACACAATGATGCTATACATCAGATCGGCAATTAGGCCTCGCCAAGCATCTCCCCGTTGACTTCAATGTAAAACAGCAAAAAAGTATCGAAAAAGAACAATCAATCGTTTATTAATGACCCCAAAACACCATGACATGACAACATATTACAACTCGTCTGGCCATAGAATGGGCAAGATATACCGGAAATATTATTTTTATTTTATTATATATTTAATATTACTTTGACCCATCTAAAATCATGTGACTCATGTCACGTGACTCGTCAGTCTAGTAGTAGCCGCCAAGTAGCCGAGTACAGCGACGCTGGGCTCCGCGTATATATATTCTATCATTTGTTTGGTAGTGCTATTTTACATTGAAGTCAACGGGAAGAGGCTTGTGTTTTCCCCCTAAAAGGGGGCGGGAACATGTGCTGCTGACAAAATGACGTATTGCCGATCTGATGTATCAGCCAGCAGTAGATCTGATCTATCAGCCAGCAGTAGATCTGATGTATCAGCCAGCAGTAGATCTGATGTATCAGCCAGCAGTAGATCTGATGTATCAGCCAGCAGTAGATCTGATCTATCAGCCAGCAGTAGATCTGATCTATCAGATCTGATTGACATCATTTTGAGTTGCTCAGGTGAATTCCAGGTAACTTTGTTACTTTTCACAAAAGGATATTTGCAGGATATCTACAGGATACTCTACAGGATACTCTTCAAGATCTTGACGTGGGCTTTAAACACGTTTTTAGGTCAAGATAAGCCGCTTACTATTTCCATAGATGTAGGTTGCCTGCTCCACCTGCGGTCATGAAGATGTCTCTGTTTTGAGGCAAATGCCTCACCTGCCAGATGGTTGATTTATGAGCCTGAAATAAGAGAGGAAAGATCATTTACTTCCAGAAGAATGTATGCTAAAGGCACAGGGGTTCATAAACATTTTTCCATTTCAAAATTCCATACATTTGCCAGACAATAATTTCTTGACTGGATTGATCTAAGATTTGTGTCGGTGAAATGACTCCACAACTACATTAAATCTATCTTTATGTTGTCTGTCCAAAAGGATCAATTCAGTTTCAACCTTCCAGACTACCCACACACACGCCGACAGTGGCCGGTGAAATATTGTCTCTGCTTTTAACCCATCCAGGCTTGTCCTTCCTCCGGGGGGGCAGGCCAGGAGTAGTGCAGCTTTCTTGTGTACAGCGCCCAGGGACCAACTTCAAAACGTTTGTCACTGGTCAGATGATGATCTTCTGCATGTTTTGAGTGGGGGTCCATACCGATGTTGTATGGAGGAACCCCAGGGGAGCACGGGGAGAACATGCAAACTCTACACAGAAAGGCCCTTTTTGACGGGATAGCTCACCTGGGCAGTGGGCACTGAAGACATTTGGGGCAGGGGGGGGGAAGACACACCCTCAGCGCCCACAGCGTCCCAGGTGGGAATCGAACCCAAACCAACTGTGCCCCCTTAAATATTCCCATTTTGCAATTTTTCTACTCGCTTCAAAAATCATTTTCAAAAACCTAACATCAGCCACATGTAAAGCTGCTTGTAGAGGCCACAGTGGTGAAGTGGTGGCCCAATGGTTAGAGAAGCGAGCTTGTGACCGGAAGGTCG
The DNA here is from genome assembly GCF_964638095.1 of Poromitra crassiceps. Lineage (NCBI taxonomy): Eukaryota > Metazoa > Chordata > Actinopteri > Beryciformes > Melamphaidae > Poromitra > Poromitra crassiceps. The sequence continues at coordinate 7,953,105 of NC_139633.1, read as the reverse complement.
TCGGTTCAATCCCCGGGACCGGCAACATAAATCTGGGTGGGGAAAGTGAAAAGGCAGCGCTTGCCCCTCCCTCATTACCACCACTGAGGTGCCCTTGAGCAAGGCCCTTAACCCGCAACCGCTCCAGTGGAGCTGCTCAGTGGCCAGCATATCAGACTGTGGTTGTACTGGTCAGCTTCCAGGTATGAATGTGTGTGTGAATGTGAACAGGGCACTCCTGAAAAAGAGAGCATTGCTCTCAGTGAGACTCCCCCTGTATAAATAAAGGTAAAAAAAAAAAAAAAAAAAGCCACAGTAACTATAACACATTTTTGACCAAAATATCAGACAGAAGAACCTCATAAATCAAGGTTGGAGATATTTTGATGTGCCAACTGTTGATCGCTCAGAAGAACTGGACAAACATTGAGAAGGCCGGGGACCTCTGATCTCTCAGACCTACCAAACAACTTGGCACGCCGGGCTGAATCCCTAACGCTGGTGAAAGAGTGTTTTTCTAGCCGTTTATCCAAAAGCCAAAAGTTTTCTCTCCTCATGTGTGGTTTTTGGCCAGTGACCACACAGCCACGGAGCCATGTTAGACAAACACTTCCAGCTGTGAAAACGGCCAAAAGGACGTGTGACACCCCCCCCCCCCCCCCCCCCGTTTCCCTCTGTAGCCTGAAATGCTGGGGGAAAAAATAACCTTTTTGACACTTTTTCCATCTGTAGGAGCCAAACATGCGTCTGGCTCTCTCTCTCTCTCTCCACCTGGCTCAATTACCTTTTCGGAAACGGAGGCGAAGCCCTTGGTGGGGTGCTGGGTCCTCATGTCAAAGACGTGGAAACTTCCCTCCAGCGAGGTGGCCACCAGCTTGTTCATGTTGATGTCCTTCCTGTCAAACTCCACACAGCACACCTGGCCGTGAGGCGAGAAAGAAGAACAGTCAAACTCCACGCAGCACACCTGGCCGTGAGGCGGGCGAGAAAGAATAACAGTCACTCCCTGCCGGGACGTTTATCGCACGGCACGACTCAGCCAGAAGCTCTTTTCCCATACGTCAGAAAGTGTGGAAATGGACTTCCATCTCTCCTGACAGGTTCATCTGCATTCGAGAGGTGATGAAGAAGAGAAGCGTAGACGTCCGGTAATAGCAGCAGTGCAACGCTTTGCTTATGATTTTCTAACATGAAGCCTCTACACAGGAGATGATGCCTCCATCCACCTCAGTGTTCCCTTGTGATTTTGTGTAAGAGTGGTGCTTGGAGGCCATGTACAGATCATGGAAATACCATGGATGACCGTGGGCTTCAGCGGATTGTCGAGCAAAGACCATTCAAAAATTTGGCGGAGATTCAGAGGGAGTGGACTGAGGCTGGAGTCAGTCATAACTGAGAAGTAACTGCAGATTTTCTTCACACTATTCTAATTTCTTGAAATACTGTTTTGGGGGTTTTCTGGAGCTGTAGGCCAAAATTATGAAACATTAAACAAATAAAGGCTAGAAATATTTCACTTTGTGTGTAATGAATCTATTCTATAATCTATGAAAGTTTCACTTTTTGAAAGGAATTATGAAAAAAAACTAACTTTTCCATGATATTCTAATTTTTTGGAAAAGATCTGCATATCTTGGCTCGATGTCCGTCCCTCTGATGGTCTATCTGGTTCAAGTGCAGGTTGCAGTAAATACATGTTTGGAGAGTTTATCATAACTAGGCATCTCGCGCGCTCGATCCCTAGGCTCGCCCGCTGCGTGGCCTCACCCACCCTGCAGCTCGCATACGCTGCTCGGCCGCAACGTGGCCTCGCCTGCCCTATTGGCGCGCGTGCAATGTCTCCCTCTCTCTCCCCCTTTCTCTCTCTCCCTCAGTCTCTTCCCCCTCTCTCCCCCTCCTCTCCCCCTCCTCTCTCCCTCAGTCTCTCTCTCGTGTGTGTGTCGCTGATGACATCATCAGTGATGTCACAATGTCTATGTATGACATCACTGATGACATCATCAGTGATTTATGACATCACTGATGACATCAATTTATGACATCACTGATGACATCATCAGTGGGACAAAAATTGAAACACTGGTGAAATCATCAGTGATGTCACAATGCACAATTGCTCAAGTGACATCACTGATGACATCATCAGTGGGACAAAATTTGAAACAGAGAGAGAACAGAGAACAGAGATTGCCCACATGCTCCCTTTTATAATAATAATAAATAAAGGATGAAAACCTTCAATTATAAATCTTGGGACTACAGTTTTTGTTTCAGAGCGGAGTCGGCTTAATCACTCGGCCAATTTGATTTCTCATTTTCCCGACTAGACGTGGTCTTGGAAAAACTACCACATCCAGAACTTCACTCCTCATCACATGCTTTAAAAGGAGAATTCCGTTTTTTTTACAACAAGGAGCTGCCTGCTATCTGCTATCTACCAACGTGACGGACAGCAAACAGCTGAGTCAGCTGCGCAAGGTAAATAGATCGTTCATTTTCTCATTGTGTCTATGATATAATAATGTGAGCCGCTGCGTCTCGGAAAATCAGATATTTACAGGACGTAAATACAAGCATTTCACGTGGCCCGTTTTCAGGTCGCAGTTCAAAACAAATGATCGGTTCAGTGCATGAGAAACAAATCGGTCCAGGTTGTAAAGAAACGGAATTCTCCTTTCAAAGGCTTTGGATGCTAATTACAGTATTTGTAGATTTATTATGTTACGTTATGCAGGTGTTACCATATCAAACCCACTGTTCAGCTCACCCCATTTTTAATGTTGGTTTCCCACCGTAGGGACATATTCCGCAGGTCGAAGAGTTTGATGTCCCCGTTGTCGTAGCCGGCGCACACGCAGCGGTCCTGATCGTTGAAGGCATGGCCTGTATCGAGACGGACAAATGAACAGAGGTTCAGCTTCATGTAAAGTCTATTTCACCCGTGGTCCATGCTTTCAGTTATGATGAATGAGCGTCTTTGAGGCCGTTTTGGTATTTTGACAGGATTAAAACAGGGTTCCCACACATCAAATTCAAGGACTTTTCAATGATTTTAAAGGCCCAATCCCCTCAAATTCATTCGCATGTATTTGTTTTGGGCCTCTTACAAATTCTACTTGACTACTGTAAAGCAGAGCCCAAAAACTACTCCCTTTTGGGGGGCATTTATAATTGTCCTGCTTGTCTATACTGTATATATATACTGTTAGAATCTGTACATTTGTGTCTATAATAGCCTACGTTCTTATGTGTGTACATCTTTATTTTAACTTTTCTAATTGCTAATTGCTGAACACCTGGTGATCTGTCATGTATAGTTTGGATGTGCATGTCCCGGTCTACTTTTTGCCCATGGGGAAAAACACCACCACAAGTTTGTGTTCATGCCGAATCTGGAGAAGACCACAGACAGTCCAAACAAAGGTTTAACTCCATTTTAGTATCAGCTGTCAACGCTCTAACCTCCACATTTGTTCAGGACATGAACCATGGCTTGGCAGAGAAGTGAGCCTGTCGCCAGAGGGTTGCCGGTTCAAATCCCAGCAGGAAAAACCAGGGCAGTGGAAGTGATTGAATTTTAGACGACAGGCCACAGCACATATAAAGATGACCCTGGCTACCACAGTAGATGCAGTGTGTGCTGTCCACCTTGGCAGCTGTTATTTTTACGCACCAAAGGCAACTGTCCAGCAGTCTCTCTTGGTCTCTCCCTCCACAGGCTCCATGTTGGCGACAGGTGAATCTTTCTGCCTGGGATCCCACACCTTCACCGTCCCTGCATGCACAGAAAAACTCTTCACATGACCTATCACAAATGGAATTAAAAAAACAGTAACAAAGTGTGTGTGCATGTCTAGATTCTGGAACTAAGCAATTTTTTTTTACTTAAGCTAATATCATAAACGTTCACCCCAAGATCAGTATTTTGTACGTCTTCATTTATTTTCTTTTGCGTGTCAACCACGCAAACCACTTTGGCTGTACCATACGTCAAACCTCTCTCTCCAAGCCTTTACCGTCTCTGCTTCCCGTGACGATCTCAGGAGCGCCATCGCCAATCCCAAGGCCTCCAACGCCATCGATACTGTTCACGATCTCTTTGTGAGCTTTGACGGAGAACACCGGCACTTCAGGCAGCTCCAGATTCCTGTGGACAAGAAGACAAACATCTGCACCCAATAAATCAATACACTAAACTAAACTGTGGTTTTTACTATATACGCAGAGTACCGCAGGTACTGGTTAACCAGAAATCACTGCCATTTTGGTTGGTCAGGGGAAAAGCCTATGGGGTTTTAGAACGGGGATTTCACTTAAATGCATAAAATAAGGTCTGTCTGTGGTTAACAAAAGTTTATGGGAACGCAAATTTGGGTTCAGCAGGATAATCTTCATGAACGTTAATCACTTTTATGCCTTTTGAAGCATTTTCTAAAAAACACATTTACGTTCCAAAAGTCATAAAAGTCATTTACGTGTATTTTATTGGGGGAAGGGGGGGGGGGGGGGGGGGGTGGTATAAGCAGTGGAAGTGGTCCCTGGGAAATCTGGTTTGGTACGTAGTTCTACTTGGACAGAAAAGTTTGGGACCCCCTGCGCTAAACAAAATGGTTGGTGTGAACTCACTTTCCATTCAGTCAATTTAGAAAGTGATCACTCTTCAAAACATTGAAAACTGTTTCCGTTAAGGGGGCCAAGTCCAATTGACCAATTAAACCTATTGAAAATAATTTGGAATTAATGTGCTACCATTAGCAAGTAAACTGGTTTCTGTTTAAAATGGTAATTGGTATAAATTAAAGTCAACTAAAAACCCAATATGGCTAAACAAGTAGTGCACTTGGGTTACACTATATCCTAAGAGAAATTAATTCAGTATAAGAGAACAATCAAGGAGCAGTTGCAGTACAGTCATTTTCATTTGAACACTTCTGGCAAGACACAGCTGACAGGACATGACCTCAACAGATTTGGACAAAATACCATATGTTGAGATTTCCATCAAAATCCCCAGTCGCTATGTGTCTTTGTTGGAGAGAGGTGGCGCCGTATGTCCCACACTTGATGGGTTTTGGCGTCTCCACCTGAAACACATGAGAGACAGGGTTAGGTAAGAGTTTGCACTACATGATGGGGCAAAGCAACAGGCAGCAAAATAAAAGGCGTAGCCTAAATAAGCCTGAAGTGTAGCATAACATACCTACCATTTGGGTTGCATTTGCCTCAGTAAATACACAGTGTACAATAAAGGAAAATAGTTCACCCCCCCCAAATAAAAATACAAACCTACCCTAGGGAGTTGTGCTGGCAACCTGTGTGTTATATATGGACTAAACACCTGTGTTGGACAACATTTTCACTTTGGGGGTGAGCTACCCCTTGACTGTCTCTGGACTGATTGCCTAGCTACATACATTTACAATGAATCAAAAATCAAACTGTGGGGATGACCTCTATGTTGCCTGTTGCTATGGAAACGAGTACCTAGCAAGACTTTCTGGAAGGCTTAGCTAGTTTAGCTAACGTTAGTTTAACTAGCTACCCATGCCCACGGATTGGCCAAAAACATTGCTCAGCCATGTTATATTCCTGATGAGAAAGGATAACAACACAGGTAACGTACTAACCTAGCGTTATATAGCTTATAGTAAGCCAGACGTTAAGTAATGTTTTACCTCCTTCACCAGCTGCAGTTCTCCGTGCTGCACTTCGTAGATCTGCATCACTCCCGTCCCTCTCGGGAAGTTGCCGAGGCAGACAAACTTGGCGCTGCAGGGGATCCATTTACAGTCGAAGATGGTGTAGTTCAAACTTTTCTGAATGTGAGCGATGATCTGAGGCTTTTCGAGTGGCGTTGACATCTTTCTTTTCTGACCGAGAGAAACGGGCTGGTGGAGCGAGCAGAGCACACCTACCTGCCAAAACAAATGAGGTGAAAGACCCCTCCTCTCCTACAGCTACAGCTGAGCGTGCGGCTGCCCAAAAAGATGCCTGACAAAATGCACAAATTCAACTCAGCCTTTTACGTATTTAACGCACACAGACAAACTAAATGGACATTGTTGTGATTTCTAGCTACAGTCTAGTAAAATACAGATACGTTACATGAATTAATACGCATTGCTTTATTGGTTTCACCCTGCAGGCGAGGGTGAAGTTGCTGTTTGGGTCCTTTCCGTTCGTTGCACGAGGACAGCCTCATGCCTCTCTCTCTGCTCCCTCTGCTCCAGTCTGGCTGTTTGTGCTGATTATTATTATTATTAGTGTGATTTAAAGCGTCTTCCACATGGACACTGATGTGAGTTCCGCTCCTGAGGTGGCCGCGGCCTCGGACAGCGGTTGCAGGGAAGACTCGTTCATTAAGGTCAAGTCTAAAAAGAGCCAGAAACGAAAGCTGGGACACGATGGAGCGGGCATGGACACAGAAGACTCCGTGGCACCCAAGCGACCCCACTTTCCCCCTCTGTCAGGCGACAAACTAAAGGTAACAAACCGTTTGGCATTTATAACGCTGACCATTACGCCGCATGTGATTTTTCTATCTTAAAATGTTTCCAAAACAGCTGTCAAGTACGTGCTTTGTCGTCAGTTTTTCCTCACTAACTACTAGCTGTTCTGTCAGTAATGGAAGTGCGCTTGCGCAATTTAGCAGTACTGACGTCACTCTCTGCAAATACAAGTTTTGGATTGTTGTAATTATTCAGCCAGTAAAATATTTAGTATTAAATGATCAGTCTAATAAAGCCTTATTTTTTCATGTTTCAGACAATGTGTTACTAAGGTTAGATTTGACCATTTTACTTTAGAGCTGCAACAATTAGTCAATTGAAAATGTATCGAAAACAAATTCAGTGAGACTGATGTCATCAGTGGGTTATGACATCCCACTGATGATGTCGTCAGTGGGACTGATGTCATCAGTGCGACAGACAGACAGACAGAGACACAGCCCCATAAAACTGTCAAATTATATTGTGAACTATTTAAAGAGGAATAATTTGTTTTTGTTTTCACTCTTGTCATTGCTACTTGATTCTCGACTGTAATTTGTACCATCATACTTGTCAATCTTAATTTATTTTCTGTTATGAGCACATGTCTGTTCCAATATTCAATGTTCTCTTGTCTGTTTGAAAAAAAAAAAAAAAAAAAAAAGAGACACAGCCCCAGCTCCCATTTATATTCAAGAAAAATAATCGACAAATTAATCGATAATGAAAATAATTTAGTTGCAACCCTATTTGACATAATTTGGCACTTGGTTTCAGGGAGGATCAGATGAGTTGCGCAAAGTGGCAGTCCCAGCTCACAGATACACACCTCTGAAGGAGAACTGGCTGAAGATCTTCACCCCCATCGTAGAGAACCTGCAGCTGCAAGTCAGATTCAACCTCAAAACGAGGAATGTTGAAATTAAAGTAAGTTACAAGGATTTCCTGAGCTCATCAGTACACATCAGTCAACTTGTTTTTTGTTTTTGTTTTTCTACTACCGTAATAGCTGTTCAATTGTAATATATGACACATACATGCTTATTTACATTAATTAGCAACTCTATAGTTTTTCATGGTTGATTGTGTGTATAACATGGCACATCTGCACGCCTCTCCTTCTCTCAGACATGCAAAGAGACGCAGGACATCGCCTCCCTCACAAGAGCAGCGGATTTTGTGCGAGCGTTTGTGCTGGGATTCCAGGTTGAGGTGAGTAACGCACTAACGGAACGTTTTAGTGAGCGCTGTGTGTTCTACTTTAGGCTGGGGGGCGTGGCTATTGTTGTCAGACAGTCAAGCCTGTATAAAATATTTGGGGCACCGGCAGCGCTGAAATCAAAAGCCTGGGTAAAGTGCATGGTGGATGGTAAAACGTTGCATTAGGGCTAGACAGATTTTTAGACGGATTCGCCTTTTACGCCTGGGTCACACCAGAAAGGCCTCCGAAGCAGCGCGTCACGGAAAGCGTGGAGCTGGAGCAGCGCTTTGTTTTGCTCCGCCCCCGTCACAACTTGCACTGACTTCATGCCCGGCTGCACGTGGCCACTCGCGGCTCGAAACCAAAATAGACAAGACGTGGAAACTCTCGCTGCAGGACGTGAGACGGACGTGACTTGGCCGGCGTGATCGGTCTGGTCTGTTAAGGACGCCGAAATGAAACTGCCTCTGTGACGAAGACGCTTCTGCTGTGTCCCCGCCGTTAGTGTCTCATGATGAAATCAATCGCTTTCAGAGGCGTCTCCACCCTGACCTGACTTATGTGATCAGAAGACACAGCACAAAATATCAGCTATTAGCAACTTCAGTCTAAAAAATATGTCAGTATCAGCCATCAAAAACTCATCCATATTGGTTGAAGCTTACTTACTTTTGCTAGCCAGGAACTACTGTAAAGTCTATAATAGCGCTTAGCCCCATAACGACTTTCAGAGAGTTGATTCTTGAAGTTTAGTGAATGTCGATCCCTGAAACCTACATTGTATGCTAACCTTCTCTCTCTCTCTCTCCCTCTCTCTCTCTCCCTCCCTCTCTCCCTCTCTCTCTCTCCCTCCCTCCCTCTCTCTCTCTCTCTCCCTCTCTCTCTCTCTCTCCCTCCCTCTCTCTCTCTCTCCCTCCCTCTCTCTCTCCCTCCCTCCACAGGATGCTCTGGCTCTCATCAGATTAGACGAGCTCTTCCTCGAAACGTTTGATGTGACAGACGGTAAGATGAAGCTGGTCACATGGTCTGCACACCTCTGCCCCGCCCCGCTGCACAGTGCGTTGGAGGCGGGCTCTCTTGGCGACTGCTCATTGTGTGTGTCTCCTGTCTGTCTGTCTGTCTGTCTGTCTCTGCAGTGAAACCGCTGAAAGGAGACCACTTATCCAGAGCCGTGGGAAGGATAGCGGGGAAGGGCGGAAAAACCAAATTCACCATTGAGAACGTCACCAAGACTCGCATCGTGCTCGCAGACACGTGAGTTCCCCCGGTACTTTCACAGCAGCGCCGCACCATTATGACGACAATGGTCGTCACGATTCTTTTACTCTTGTCATTTTGTGATCCAATTATCAGTCACAATTATTTGTTTTGGTATCTGGAAGCAAAATTGATTTATTGCACATTTGCACGTTTTCTCTGCACCATATTTCTCAAAGTGGCAGCAGCTAGAAAGACTTGTTTTTACTTTACTGTCTTACTCTCCTATTTTGGTCTTTGTTTACAAAATTCTAATAAATAATTAGCACTTTATTGTATTTGGAGTGCAGCTACAACCCAAACGTTGCACAGAGTCTCCTCGTGTTAATTGGTTTAGTGGTAATTTGGTTTAAAACCAAAGCATATCCAAATGACTGATGATCTAGGACAGGGATGCCAAATACAGTAGGTAGATCGTGATCTATCTATGATAACATTAGCCATTGAGCTAATAGGCTAATGGCGGGCACTCAGACCCCTGGTCCCACCCCGCTGCCGCTCAGAGTGCTCTCCCATTGGCTGAGATGCTCTGTCACTCAACCATCCGCTAAAGTGATTGGCCGGAAATGCCGGAATGGATTATGTGATGAGTAGTTTCTTCACTCTTACAATATAATATGTACAGTCTTGTTTTTTCAACTCTAAATCAAATGTTTTATGGTCTTGATTCTCTGGAAAAGGAACAATGAAGGGGGAAATACTCTTACCGGAACCCAAGGTGATGTCACAATGTCACGTGACTGTTGAGTAGAGATGTAACCGTATGAAAATTTCACTTAACGATTATCGTGACCAAAATGACCACGGTTATTGTATTATCACGGTCAATTGCTGAAAATGTTCAAAAAGTACTGAGAGACTCACTGAAATCATTTTACAAAGTTTTATATTGAAAACTCAGACACAAAAAGGATTGATACTCACTGAAATAATTTCTCCAAGGCTGCACGTTTGCATCTGGGAGCCTGTTGCCAACTTTGGTTGATGATGGACAGTATTTACTATGTTTTGCAAATCACTGTAATCACAGTACCACGGCTTTAATGATAATGAAAATTTGAAACGGTACCGTTATCGCAAGGAATTTTATCACGTTATTATTAAAACCGGTTATCGTTACATCCCTACTGTTGAGCTCTATACCACCCTTTCAGTGGAATTGAAACTAACAAACAAGATTAATATTTCAGGATTACACAATCATTAATCGTAGAAACATAAATATACAGTATGTAGTATTAACCGTGCAGCCCTACTTGAAAGGAATATTTGTATTTTTCAGGCAGTAGGGTGTACATGGTGTGTGCATTAATTTAAGCCATAGAGAAACCACAAGTATTTTGAGAATTTTGTTTTACATTCAAATGAACTAATTTTGTTTGTCTTTCTTTGATCAGAAAAATACACATATTAGGATCTTTCCAGAACATCAAGATGGCCCGGACAGCGATATGTAACCTCATTTTAGGTAAGAGGGAGAAGGCTTTTGAATGTAGATAGTTACAGGAAGGACTGGAACAAAATAAGGACCCTAAAAAGAAGGATAAGACATCACTTATGTCACAGGGTTCGAATTTTGCATTGGGGCCAATTCTATTGAAATGAATGGGGTGGACAAGGCAAGTCCCACTATACTGTAAACCATCATATCTCTGCCGTTTCAGCTTTGATTGAAAAACGCTTCCAACAGATGAAAGAAAATGCATGTTCGGTCCTGTATCATGATGTAGTTAGTTAGCTCATCTAGCTCCATCTTGGACCAAACCAGCGACTTGAGTTGAGCTATATGCAGCTGCTGGACAGAGACATGATCTGTTTTGGAGACCAATGAGGAAAACATTAAACAAACACACATTTGCACATGTGCACATATGCACATTTACATACATACACATTACAAAAACATCAGTCAACATCTAGAGCTGCAACGATTAATCGATTAGTCGATAGAAAATTAATTGGCAACTATTTTGACAATCGATTCATCGTTTTGAGTACAATTTTAAGAGAAAAGGTCAAAATTATCTGATTCCAGCTTCTTAAATGTGAATATTTTCTGGTTTCTTTACTCCTGTATGACAGTAAACTGATATTATTTGACAAAACAAGACATTTGAGGGCGTCATCTTGGGCTTTGGGAAACACTGATCGTCATTTTGCTCCCATTTTCTGACATTTTATAGACCAAACAACTAATCGATGAATCGAGAAAATAATCAACAGATTAATCGATTATGAAAATAATTGTTAGTTGCAGCCCTATCAAGATCAGTCTTTTCTTTATTCTGGAAGCATTTTTCAATCAAAGGTGAAACGACACAGATATGATGGTTTATAGTGGGACTTACTCTGCCTGTCCAATTCACTTCAATAGAACTGGACCCAATGCTAAATTTGAACGCGAGTGTTGTCTTATCCTTCTATGTAGGCCGGGTCATCGGGGGGGATCGGACCGTACCATGACGAGCCGGGGGGGGGGGGGGCAGACAGGAACAACCTTTTAAACTCTTCTTTTCCCTGCAGGAAGTCCACCTTCAAAGGTTTACGGCAACATCAGGGCGGTGGCCAGCAGGGCAGCCGAGAGGTTCTGAAGACTGATTGGATGCTGCGTGTTATTTATCCTCTCCCTCATTGGCTGGTGGGACTACCACCTCGGTCTGTGTTGATCAGACTGTTGGTTGCCTTTGACGTTTGGACTGACATCTCTCAGGTTTCTCTACACCGGACTCATGTTGATTGTTGGATCTGTCACTCCGAAATACGAGGCAAAATGACAAAGTTGATATGAACGTGTAAATAAATAATTTCAAATCCCACTGGTGAATTAGTTCATTGCTAGAGCTTGTCACTGCGGGATTAAGTTTATCAGTTGGATTTTTTGTTTTCAATTTATTTATAAAGAAAGTTGGCCATTTCCTATCCCTTTCTCACATCACCAGTTTATGCACATTTACAACACATTTTATTGTCAGTGGAATCATAATGTAGTGAAATAAAAGCCTCAATGCAGAGATTCTCAAAACTTTTTCATCAAGGACACCAGAGTCCACATTGGGGCAACGGACCCCAATTTGATGAGATTTGACTCAAATCTGAGAATATATATTTTGTTAGATATGATTTAATCCAGAATTCCATGTCTATTGTAGGTAGAGAGATAAACTATGATCAAAACAGTCATTCTTCTACATTCTCCAATTGTTTACTTGGTGTAAATTAAATTATTGTGAATTTTAACAATTTGCTAGGGCCCCCCTGGTGGTCATGGGACCCCATGTTGAGGACCACTGCCTTACTGCATCATTAGATGTTAGAAAACTAAAGGAAAATAATATCTAAAGTAGGGGTTCCCAAACTTTTCAGTCCAAGTACCACTACTTACCAAACCTAATTTCCCAGGGACCACTTCCACTGCGTATAGTATACGCAGTGGAATTGTATTGTAAATTGTATTAACCGTGTGTGTGGGGGTTGGTATACGCCGTATACCAACCCCCACACACACGGTTAACACAATTTACCCATGCAATAGCAGCAGAAAGGCTAAATGACAATATAAGGCTACTAGCTGGTTCAAAACAGACACACACACATGCCAATATTAGGCTGTAAAAAAGGACCCCTTTGAAGATGTTAGTTTCATAAACCAGAAACTTCACTCTGGCTTTAAAACGGAGCCTGCTGCAGCCTCTAAAAGTAAATTCACGATATTTCAGAAAATTGTCCCAATCCGACTACTCATCAGGGTTAATGTGTATAATGTAAAAACTTGTCTATTAAAAAAAAAAAATCTCTGGCGGACCACCAGGTGCCTGGTCCAATGATCTAATCTAAAGTGTACAGGTACAGTATTTACTAATTTACACAGAGCAGAACTGAGGGTTGCCGATGAACCACTGAAAACCAATACTTTCAACATTTCAAAGTTTATTTAAATTTTTTTATTTTCATACAGTATCAAGTTTCCAACAGTCCCACAGCATAAGATGCAGCATGCAGAAAGAGGAAAAAAAAGGTTCTCAAACTTAAATTGTTTCAGATTTCCCCCACACAAACTTAAAAGAACCCAAATCCCTCAAGAGAAAAAAGTAGCACTTACGAACTAAAGCGCGGTCTGAACTATACAGAGAACAGAGAGCCAGAACTGCATTTAACAAATACTTATATACAAAAGAAAAAAAAGAAAAAAAAACATCAAATTTTCCCCTTTAAGCTGAGTACAGTGTGTGGCAGTTTGAGACAGGATCAGATATGCAACTTTTACTGGAATAGAAGCATCTCGCTGACCCGGGTAAAATACAAAAAGTTACATGTAGTTCAGTTCATTTGGATTACCTCTCATAATATGTGTACATTTACCAAAGTTTGGCAACATCCATATTGTATACCATTAAATTCTTAAATATATTAACATCACCATCCATGTGTAAACAAGAGGATTATTTCAAAAAATTGATCTACATGCACAACAAAAAAAAATATTTCCATGTCATGCAAGCACAGGAGGCCCAAGCCGTGCAGAGCTTTGGGATGGGGGGGGACACCAGGGCAGCTCCAGATTCACATCTCTGACTGAAAACTCCTGTTCAAACCAGCAGTCGCTCTCCAAAAAAAAGCTATCCCGATGCCATTATAGGAGGAAGCATTTTCCCTTGGAAATCAAAGTTTGGTTGTGTTTTTCTCCCTGCTCGTACTAGTGGGTGGGAGGTGGGAGGTGGGTAGGTAGGTGGGAGGGGGGGGGGGGGGGGGGGGGGGTTGAATGAGGTGATTATGATAGGAGAGGAAAAAAGTGGGAGAAGAAGCCAATTTTTGAAATGTACACGTTCAAAAAGGAAAAGAAAAAAAAACTAAAATATACAGTCTATCCCATTGCACAATGATCATGCCAACGCGTTTAAGATTTTTTAAGAGTGTTCCTGACCCGCCCTGCGCTGCACTGAGAAAGGTGTGAATTCAGAAGGGCTCATGTGAAGCAGAGGAGACACCTTCCCCCTCTTGCCGTTTAAGAAGATGAGCAAACATCGATAACCTAATATACACGTCGGTTTAAAGAAGAAAAAAAACAACGCTGCCTGCAGATAAGTCTCTGTTAAAGTCGCTATATATACTTTTTCAAACAGTATATATTCTTGCCAAAACTCACTCTCAAAGCTATTGTTCTTAGTTCTTAGGCAAGTCCACTGCGTCATCCAGCCTCTGTTCTTAATGTAATGGAGTCTTAATGACTGCACGGCCATTTTGTTTGTCAATGTGAGTGCGGAGCTGTTCTTTGCGTCGGGGATTGTCTTATGGATGCACACTGTTAAAATGTAAAAAAGGAGAGTAAACCACGTATTCTTTCGCAGCCACAAATGAGTTTTGCAAAGACATCACTTTCTTGGCATTCATTTATCTACTTATAATTTCATGAAAGGAAACAAAAAAAGGATAATCTCCAACAATATAAACATGTTTTTAAGTATATAAATAAAACTAGCACTCTTCTTACAAAAAGAAAAGAAAACTAAACATGAATTGCTTTGCTAAGTGTGACGGAAGCTTTACAGATGTAATCCCAAACTGCTCAAGTGGAAGCTAAAATGGAGGACAAAAAAATAAAAATAAATGAGAATATATAAAATTTTTGTTTTGCATCTAATATATATATCGTTGTGACTTCTTTGCGATCGTGCAGTTTGACGTGTCACAAACCAGTTTCTCCGAAGTAAACGACAGCAGTGATGACGGGTAATAACTTGGACTGGTTTGTGGATATGTTCTGGTTGGCACTTCATACCCTACTGTCTAGCTGTACTGAAATCAAGTGTCTCTATACTATACACTCCCCCCTCACGAGAGAAACATAGATATACTTGTTTTTCTTTAGAAAAGACGAGAACAAAAAATAAATATCAAAAAAAATTGACAGGGGTGGGAAAAAACTGAAAGAATGAATTATGAACAAGCCAACCAGCCTCTTCTCTTCACTGTCTCCCCCTCTCCCTCCCTCATCCAAAATCAGAGGTGCTCTTGCAAATGAGAAATAGCTTGTCCTTCAGTCTCTTAAAGTGCTACGACCGGGTTATTGAGAGGATTTACAGTTCAGTAACACTTCAAAGTTGGCTTCGCGAGGCCCGTGGTTTTGGAAAGAAAAAAAGAAAAGAAGTGGCTTCACAGAGAGAGAGAGAGAGAGAAAGAAAGAAGAGGAGAGAGAAAGAAAGAAAGAAAGAAAGAAGAGAGAGAGAATACTTCCATTGAGTTACACAGAGAGCGTTTTTTGCCGGACGTCTTGAGCAGATCTTCAGAGATGGTGGAGGAAGCGAGTGTCGAGGACGGAGGGGGGGATTCAGTGAGTGGAGGAGCGCTCACACGTCCACCACCATCTTTTTGTGTATATCCAGACCGCCGACCACCTGAGAGAGAGAGAGAGAGGCAGAACAATGTGCACAGGTTAATCCAGGTGCCGTTACTGGCAGCGGTGCAATACATGGCGGGTCAGCTAGGAGGCGTCTTGAGCAGGGTGGGCCATGGCCTCCATTGCCCCTCCTTCTGGCCGTGATGCCCTGAGATCCCTAAGGCCACTTTGGCAGTGCCCTGCTACCAGGGGTTGTCCTCTAAAAGTCGAATCATCAGTCAGGAGACGCGCGAGTCGACGGACATTCCTCAAGTCGAGGAAGTCGTTTTTTCCATTTAAATTCCAATCTTAAATTTCATTTGTTAATTGATTCTTGTTTAGATTTATTTAGCCATTCGTTTTTGAGAAATAAGCTAAAGAACTGTATAGCCTAGCCAACTATTTTCTTTTGTAGGAACTAGCTAGCAGCTAGCGGGTGTAGTTCGGTCAAAAGAAAATAGTTCCTACATGAAACTGCTCACAACAGACAAAGTCTGTGGATTATCTTGAGTAACCGGGTCATAATTTCTGGAAAGAGACAATGCTGTTGAGTTTTTCAAATGTATTTCTTTGGCACTTTGAGCACCACAAGCCGAGTGCCATCCAGTTCCATTGTATTGGAGAGAAGGCAGCCATCTCTACAGCCGATATCTCCAAAACTCAGGCAACTAACACAAAACGATATAGATGGATAAATAGCACTACAGGTGAGAGGAAAAATATGTATTTTGGATTTTAGGGTGAGCTGTCCCTTTAAAACAATCATTCACAGACCTGTGGTAAAGCCGTGTCTGTTTTGGGATTTTTTAAGTTCTTGCTCGGTGCAATCACTTTGAATCTAATCATGACATTTGAGAGTGCCAGTGTGTTGTTTCAGTACACTCATTTCTCACACATTTCTGCAGTCGTCCAGCAGCACTTGATCATAAAAAATACAACAAAACCCACGAGACACGCATACTCTTTTTTTCCTTTTACTACAACCGACCCTTTAATAAAGACCCCATTTTTATATTGACGGTGTTATTTTTACACCCTCTTTATTGCTATTTCTCTTCACGGAGCACATGCTCAGATCAGGAATGCTTTCAGCGATGCATAGCTGAATTCATATCAGATGTCACACCATCCTCTTTAGTGTGTGATGAACGCCATCGCTTTGTTGAAGACAGACATCAGATGTTCTTCTGAGCCATCTTGAAAATATACTCCCTCGAGGACGAGAGCCTATTTGGTTCAAGCCAAGGCTCCGGAGATGCCTCGTCGTGTCTGTCAAAGTTAGCTATCCTATATTATAATTATATATTATATAAATTATTATATATTATGCATCGCATATGTTTCATGTTACTGTAACTTGTTACAATGTTGTCTTGCATTGTCCCTGACAAATAAACAAATAAACAAATAAACAAATAAAAAATAACGGGTGTGTCTCAGAGTCAGGCGAGTTCCACTGGGGGCCTGCAGAGGGCGAACTGTACGGATGATCATGTTGTATTGATATGTTCAAGAAGGGAACGCTACTCATATGCTGAAGGAGATTTTTGCCCGGCTCTCTGATCTGAAAGGCCAGAACATTGTCACACAATGAAGGGGGGGGGGGGGTATCTGCAATCACATAATAGCAGTGTTGGCAGTTACTGTAATCTGATTACTTTTTTAGTAACTAAGTAATGTAAGTGTAATGTAATTATATTAGTTACTAATCCAAGTAACGCTGAGTTACTTTAGTTATGCAGAAAAACAAAAGAAAAACTCAGGAGAGACCATTGCTTTATATATATATAGGATATATATATATATATATATATATATATATAGTGTATCCCATCACCTCAGGTTTGAGAGGATGCAATGTTTACAGTTATGCCGTAATAAAGTGGATTCAGTTGTAAAAAGAGCTGGCTTGGTTGTACGTCACCTTTTCGGGGGTAAAAAAAAGAAAAAGAAGAAACGAAAAAGTAACTTAACATAACTAGTAATGTAACTAATTACTTTTGAAAAAGCAATCAATAAAGTCACTTGTATTACTTTCTTAAGGAGTAATCAGTAACTAATTACATTTCCCGAGTAACTTGCCCAACACTGCATAATAGTAATAAAATCTGGGTCTTGACTTGGATCAACGCCATTATAACCCAGATAGGATTTTCACTGGCTGGATGGCTCAGAAAATGCTGCAGCACAGTGGCAGTAAACCAGAAATCAGATTTGGTGAAGCGACCTTCACACGCGCTATCTGCAGTCATCTTGGCATTTGGTCACCAATGTCAGGCACGATGCCAGACACAAGGCTGGGGGCTTTTCTTTGACTGACCTAGAGTGAGAGCAGGCTAAGAGACTCAATAAGAAAATGAGAATAGATTAAAAAAGAGCATTCCCACTAACACCCCAGTCTGGCTTTCTCCAGCTGCCAAACAGCTCCAAAATTACCTCCTTTCCGTCTGTTAGCGACCTGGAAAAGATTACCCATGCTCTAATTCAAACTACACTCGACTGGCTCTGACTCCCTGTGCAGCTGAAATATATTGACCTGCTCTGACTCCCTGTACATCTGAAATATATTGACCTGCTCTGACTCCCTGGACAGCTAAAAGATATTGACCTGCTCCGACTCCCTGTGCAGCTGAATATATTGACCTGCTCTGACTCCCTGTGCAGCTGAAATATATTGACCTGCTCTGACTCCCTGTGCAGCTGAAATATATTAAGCTGCTCTGACTCCCTGTACAGCTGAAATATATTGACCTGCTCTGACTCCCTGTGCAGCTGAAATATATTGACCTGCTCTGACTCCCTGGACAGCTAAAAGATATTGACCTGCTCTGACTCCCTGTGCAGCTGAAATATATTAAGCTGCTCTGACTCCCTGTGCAGCTGAAATATATTAAGCTGCTCTGACTCCCTGTACAGCTGAAATATATTGACCTGCTCTGACTCCCTGTGCAGCTGAAATATATTGACCTGCTCTGACTCCCTGTGCAGCTGAAATATATTGACCTGCTCTGACTCCCTGTGCAGCTGAAATATATTGACCTGCTCTGACTCCCTGTGCAGCTGAAATATATTGACCTGCTCTGACTCCCTGTGCAGCTGAAATATACTGACCTGCTCTGACTCCCTGTACAGCTGAAATATACTGACTGCTCTGACTCCCTGTACATCTGAATATATTGACCTGCTCTGACTCCCTGTGCAGCTGAAATATATTGACCTGCTCTGACTCCCTGTGCAGCTGAATATATTGACCTGCTCTGACTCCCTGTGCAGCTGAAATATATTGACCTGCTCTGACTCCCTGTGCAGCTGAATATATTGACCTGCTCTGACTCCCTGTGCAGCTGAAATATACTGACTGCTCTGACTCCCTGTACATCTGAATATATTGACCTGCTCTGACTCCCTGTGCAGCTGAAATATATTGACCTGCTCTGACTCCCTGTACATCTGAATATATTGACCTGCTCTGACTCCCTGTACAGCTGAAATATATTAAGCTGCTCTGACTCCCTGTACAGCTGAAATATACTGACTGCTCTGACTCCCTGTACAGCTGAAATATATTAAGCTGCTCTGACTCCCTGTACAGCTGAAATATACTGACTGCTCTGACTCCCTGTACAGCTGAAATATACTGACTGCTCTGACTCCCTGTACAGCTGAAATATACTGACTGCTCTGACTCCCTGTACAGCTGAAATATATTAAGCTGCTCTGACTCCCTGTACAGCTGAAATATACTGACTGCTCTGACTCCCTGTGCAGCTGAAATATATTAAGCTGCTCTGACTCCCTGTACAGCTGAAACATACTGACTGCTCTGACTCCCTGTACAGCTGAAATATACTGACTGCTCTGACTCCCTGTGCAGCTGAATATATTGACCTGCTCTGACTCCCTGGGCAGCTGAATATATTGACCTGCTCTGACTCCATGTACAGCTGAAATATACTGACTGCTCTGACTACCTGTACATCTGAATATACTGACTGCTCTGACTCCCTGTACAGCTGAAATATACTGATGGTCTGACTCCCTGTCCAGCTGAAAGTTATTAACTGCTTTGACTCCCTGTAGAAAGACATTGACAAAAAAATCTGATTGCGATTTTTGTTGTTGTCCTAAATGTTTTTAGGTTTAGTTTAGTTTTCACTAAAAGTTGATTCATGGACACCTTGTTCAGAAACCCATTTTGGATGCTGTGTTTTTTAATTCCCATGCTCTGCGATTTTGTGTGTCCAGGAGCTCACACTGCAAATTAGATTTTTGGATTGGTTGCTCAGCTCTACCCGGTACTGATTCCATCTAAAGGCTCAAAGCTCACAGGCCCTGTGTCTCTTCGCTGGCTCTCTGTCAGCTTTACAGCACATTTTCAAATCTGGCTGACTGGCTACTAAACTCAGCATGGTCCTGCACCTCCGGCTATCTGGATTCATCTGTGCGGTCTTCAGGCTCACGGCCCAAATTAAACAGTGACCGTGCCTCTGCTGCTGCAGCCTCAACACACTGTGTGACTGTGCCTCTGATGCTGCAGCCCCAACAGACTGTGTGACTGTGCCTCTGATGCTGCAGCCCCAACAGACTGTGTGACTGTGCCTCTGATGCTGCAGCCCCAACACACTGTGTGACTGTGCCTCTGTTGCTGCAGCCTCAACAGACTGTGTGACTGTGCCTCTGATGCTGCAGCCTCAACACACTGTGTGACTGTGCCTCTGATGCTGCAGCCTCAACAGACTGTGTGACTGTGCCTCTGATGCTGCAGCCCCAACAGACTGTGTGACTGTGCTTCTGATGCTGCAGCCCCAACACACTGTGTGACTGTGCCTCTGATGCTGCAGCCCCAACACACTGTGTGACTGTGCCTCTGATGCTGCAGCCTCAACACACTGTGTGACTGTGCCTCTGATGCTGCAGCCTCAACACACTGTGTGACTGTGCCTCTGATGCTGCAGCCTCAACACACTGTGTGACTGTGCCTCTG
Source organism: Poromitra crassiceps (assembly GCF_964638095.1). NCBI lineage: Eukaryota > Metazoa > Chordata > Actinopteri > Beryciformes > Melamphaidae > Poromitra > Poromitra crassiceps. Next base: position 7,932,820 of record NC_139633.1, on the reverse strand, counting down.
ATGCTGCAGCCTCAACAGACTGTGTGACTGTGCCTCTGATGCTGCAGCCCCAACAGACTGTGTGACTGTGCCTCTGATGCTGCAGCCTCAACACACTGTGTGACTGTGCCTCTGATGCTGCAGCCCCAACAGACTGTGTGACTGTGCCTCTGATGCTGCAGCCTCAACACACTGTGTGACTGTGCCTCTGATGCTGCAGCCCCAACACACTGTGTGACTGTGCCTCTGATGCTGCAGCCCCAACACACTGTGTGACTGTGCCTCTGATGCTGCAGCCTCAACACACTGTGTGACTGTGCCTCTGATGCTGCAGCCCCAACACACTGTGTGACTGTGCTTCTGATGCTGCAGCCCCAACAGACTGTGTGACTGTGCCTCTGATGCTGCAGCCCCAACACACTGTGTGACTGTGCCTCTGATGCTGCAGCCTCTACAGACTGTGTGACTGTGCCTCTGATGCTGCAGCCTCAACACACTGTGTGACTGTGCCTCTGATGCTGCAGCCCCAACACACTGTGTGACTGTGCCTCTGTTGCTGCAGCCCCAACAGACTGTGTGACTGTGCCTCTGATGCTGCAGCCCCAACACACTGTGTGACTGTGCCTCTGATGCTGCAGCCCCAACACACTGTGTGACTGTGCCTCTGATGCTGCAGCCCCAACACACTGTGTGACTGTGCCTCTAATGCTGCAGCCCCAACACACTGTGTGACTGTGCCTCTGATGCTGCAGCCTCAACACACTGTGTGACTGTGCCTCTGATGCTGCAGCCCCAACACACTGTGTGACTGTGCCTCTGATGCTGCAGCCCCAACACACTGTGTGACTGTGCCTCTGATGCTGCAGCCCCAACACACTGTGTGACTGTGCCTCTGATGCTGCAGCCCCAACACACTGTGTGACTGTGCCTCTGATGCTGCAGCCCCAACACACTGTGTGACTGTGCCTCTGATGCTGCAGCCCCAACACACTGTGTGACTGTGCCTCTGATGCTGCAGCCCCAACACACTGTGTGACTGTGCCTCTGATGCTGCAGCCCCAACAGACTGTGTGACTGTGCCTCTGATGCTGCAGCCCCAACACACTGTGTGACTGTGCCTCTGTTGCTGCAGCCCCAACACACTGTGTGACTGTGCCTCTGCTGCTGCAGCCCCAACAGACTGTGTGACTGTGCCTCTGATGCTGCAGCCCCAACAGACTGTGTGACTGTGCCTATGATGCTGCAGCCCCAACACACTGTGTGACTGTGCCTCTGATGCTGCAGCCCCAACAGACTGTGTGACTGTGCCTCTGATGCTGCAGCCCCAACAGACTGTGTGACTGTGCCTCTGATGCTGCAGCCCCAACACACTGTGTGACTGTGCCTCTGATGCTGCAGCCTCAACACACTGTGTGACTGTGCCTCTGATGCTGCAGCCTCAACAGACTGTGTGACTGTGCCTCTGATGCTGCAGCCTCAACACACTGTGTGACTGTGCCTCTGATGCTGCAGCCTCAACAGACTGTGCGACTGTGCCTCTGATGCTGCAGCCTCAACACACTGTGTGACTGTGCCTCTGATGCTGCAGCCTCAACAGACTGTGTGACTGTGCCTCTGATGCTGCAGCCTCAACACACTGTGTGACTGTGCCTCTGATGCTGCAGCCTCAACAGACTGTGCGACTGTGCCTCTGATGCTGCAGCCTCAACACACTGTGTGACTGTGCCTCTGATGCTGCAGCCTCAACACACTGTGTGACTGTGCCTCTGATGCTGCAGCCTCAACAGACTGTGTGACTGTGCCTCTGATGCTGCAGCCTCAACACACTGTGTGACTGTGCCTCTGATGCTGCAGCCTCAACAGACTGTGTGACTGTGCCTCTGATGCTGCAGCCTCAACACACTGTGTGACTGTGCCTCTGATGCTGCAGCCTCAACACACTGTGTGACTGTGCCTCTGATGCTGCAGCCTCAACACACTGTGTGACTGTGCCTCTGATGCTGCAGCCTCAACAGTCTGTGTGACTGTGCCTCTGATGCTGCAGCCTCAACAGACTGTGTGACTGTGCCTCTGATGCTGCAGCCTCAACACACTGTGTGACTGTGCCTCTGATGCTGCAGCCTCAACACACTGTGTGACTGTGCCTCTGATGCTGCAGCCTCAACAGTCTGTGTGACTGTGCCTCTGATGCTGCAGCCTCAACAGACTGTGTGACTGTGCCTCTGATGCTGCAGCCTCAACACACTGTGTGACTGTGCCTCTGATGCTGCAGCCTCAACAGACTGTGTGACTGTGCCTCTGATGCTGCAGCCTCAACACACTGTGTGACTGTGCCTCTGATGCTGCAGCCCCAACAGACTGTGTGACTGTGCCTCTGATGCTGCAGCCCCAACAGACTGTGTGACTGTGCCTGGTTGGCTTGGTTGTGTTTGTCTTGACTCTGACTCAATGACTACGTTTACATGCACACAATATTCTTAAAAATTCTTATTCTTATCCTGAAAAAGACAATATTCTGACTAATCTGTTTACATGGCTAATGAAAATGAATATTCCACTAAAATTCCTGTTTACATGCAGCCCCATGTTCCATCATCCTATGGCTACATTCATTCATTCATCCATTCACTCACTCACTCACTCATTCATCTTAATCTGCCCCCCGATGGCTGTTATGGTGCATGAACATCCAAACACACCATTTACAAACAACCCATTTCGCTAAACGAGCCAGCTGGCAATCTAGTTTTTTCCCTATTCTTACCAGCATCATCTGGTCCATTTGAGGAGATTGCCACTTAAAAGGTTGGCATAGCGATATTTGCTCATATCCAAAGGCCTGTTATCCACGTCTGTCATAGCCTATTAAGCCTAATGGTTCAAAGTAGGTGTGGTTCTCCTTCCGACCAGAAATGTGGACTCTTCCTTTGGGCATGCATGCATCTCTGGCTACTGTAGATGGCTTGTTTACAAAGCACATATTAATACTGTACATATTTACTGTAGCTGAGCGTCAACAGGCAAGAGGCTGTGTGTGATTGAATCGCATATTCCGAATGCGCTGTATACATGTCCAAAGAATCCTCCTAAAACCCGAATAATATCGGCATATCCCACATGCCTTAATCGGAAAACGGTAAATTCTGAACGAGGCCTAATTCGGAAGATCCAACATGCGGTTTATATGACAATATCAGATTGACGTGAAATATTAGTGCACGTAAACACACTCGCTGAAGGCGGTCTTCTTTACAACAGACGTTCCTACACAGCAGAGCAGCTTCCCTGTCATTAAGCTTTTACACAGTGTCCCCATTTGCTCCCAATGACTTCCCCCCTGCAGTCATACAGCAGAGCCACTCAGGCTGAAAACTCATCTCGTCCAAGAACATTAACCCTGAATCATCTCCACTCTCCCATCTGACTCCCCTATACTCACCCGGCTCTGCTGGCTCCAATACACTCTTAAGGTCCTTACACATCGAGAGCGAATATACGGCATGAAATTGCGATGCGAGTTTTGACCCACCTGTCAATCACAGCCACAGACGTGTACACGTCGGAAGCGAATTTCTGAAAAATTGACCGTGGTTCGAAAAAATAAACGGCGCGATAACGCTCAGCGAAACTTCGCCGTTGGTATGCACGGTTGCATTGACTGATATAGGTTCGGAAAATATTATTTGACGTGCGAATTGATCGCACGAAAAAAACGCTCCCGATGTGTAAGGACCGGAAACAATCTTTTCTACCTCGGTTTGCTTTTCTTTATCATCTCATCTATCATCCTGCTTCAGCGCTGTACCAGAGATTTTCATCCGCCATTTATTTTCCCATAGACATTTCGTAAAATGCTTATAAAAATAGTTTTACTTGTTCAAACCAAACGGATCAGATATATTTAGAGACAGGAGAGACCGCATAACATTTCACTCGGACCAAAACGTAAAAAAATAATAATGCAGATTTAAATAAAATCTTTTTTCGATGTAGTTTTTTTTAAAGTTTTGGTCCGAGTGAAATGTTCTATGCTCTCTCCCGATTCTAAATATAGCTGAACCGTTTGGTTTGACGAAGTAAAACTATTTTTCATAAACATTTTAAGAAATGTCTATGGGAAAATAAATGGCGGATGAAATTCTCTGGTACAGTGCTGAAGCAGGAAGTTGGCGGTCACTTTGCTTCTCTATAATACAGCCACGTTTGTCGCATGTAGCCAGAGCTCCCCAGCCTGTTGACAAGGCACTTCCATGCGAGGTGTGAAATTCTAACTCAGTGCTGTGAACCCGAAGCAAAACTGGGTTTGTGGTTCCACAGTTCTCCGCCCTTTTGACACGAGCCGTCAGACCTTCGACTCCGCCCACTCCAGACATGTCATGGGTCTAGACAGGCCTTCCACTCTGCCCACTCCACCGAGTCGGCTGCTTCTGGGTCTGACATGGTGACATGCAACAGCCATTTCTCATATTGAAAGAAGGACTTGTCCAATGAGCGCCGAGGGGGCCTAACGATTAGCCAATCGGTGTCAATAAACAGCGCGACAGGCTGGACTAACGCAGTTATCAAGCACGTCGCACCACCTAACGATGGCGACTGCGATAGACACGGCTATCGAGGCCGTTTTAAACAGTTTAAAAAGTACCAATTACTTTGAAACTCGAACAGCACTCTGATTTGAAAACATTTATTCAAAGGGGAGATCTTTTTTTTGTTTGTTCCCCCCAATGGATTATATTCAGGTGGATAACGTTGTTGGTCTCTAGTGTTTGGTTAGGACATTTCCCTGGGGGATTTCCCCTATGGAAATCGGTTACAGTGGCGGACAATGTCAGACTGAAGATCAGGAAATGGAGTGTAACAAGTTGACAATTCATTCTGATAGCAGGCTAAAAATGTCCCTCACTGGCGCCTGGAAAACCCCCCTGAGGGGAGTTGGACTTACTGCACAGAACTCTTCGAAGGATATCCTGCCGTCTCCGTCCTTGTCTGCATTGATGATGGTCTTGTCGACGATCTGCTGCAGCTGCGTGTCCTTCAGGTTGTTGCCCACCATCATCTTCAGCACCTGGAAGAGCTCGCCGTTGGAGATGTAGCCGTCCTTGTCCATGTCGTAGATCCTGAAGGCGACTGGAGCGCCGCCGAGTGGTGACGAGAGGGAAGGACAAGCAGAGGCAGACGAGCGTCAATCAGTCCAACTCACCCGGCTCCCAAGTTAAAGGGCCTCTTTGCCGATTTTCCACCCGCTTTGTATCGTTCCAATGTCAGTATATGAACAACGTTTCACTTTCCTCCCATGTTGCACCGAGAGCTCCCTGTACGCTTGCCGGCACAAAGTCAGGTGGCCGGTGGACTTTTACCAGCTTGTATGGCTCTGAGGCACCATACAAAAATGAGTACAATCCGTGGTTTGAACATACAGCCGGCAAAAGTCCACCGGATGACGCGTTTTGCGTCAACCGCCGAGCTTCCTGCCGACAAATGAACAGGGAACTCTCAGTGCAATCAACATGGAGGGGAGTTTAAACATTGTTCATTTGCATAAACTCGTGACATTGGAATGGTGAGCCAAAGTGAGCGTCACTTCCTGCCTTTCTCTCGGTACCAGCGTACCAAAAATAATGAATGGGGGTGAACGGCGAGAGACGATACTTTTTTGATCCAGTTTGAATTGTGCCACGGGCGGGGTACACGTGTGAATTTTGTCAATTTAAAAGGTAACTGTGCATGTCAAGAAAGTCGCAGTTTGTTCTGAAAGGGAAACGTAAGGTTTAGTTTTGTCAATCAACTACGTGTCGCACAATATACGTCACACCATCAACAACGTGGACTGGCGGGGGAGACGTCACTTATGCGACTGGTTGTGCGTAGTCTTTCTGATTTATAACTTATAGTGCCACAGTTTTACCACAAACTGCCACTTTCTTGACTTGCAGAGTTATCTTTTACACTGACAAACATGATATATGGGTACCTCGTGGCACAATTCAAACGGGTTCAAAAAAGTAACGTCTGTCTCGTTTTTTCAGATGCCAGAGAAAGGCAGGAAGTGACGTTCACTTTGGCTCTCTATGATACAAAGCCGGCTAAAAACCTGCAAAGTCTTGAAGTGAAGACAGCCACCAAGCCCCAAATATTAGTAAATCAATAAGGGTCACCCACCACTAGGGCTGCAACTAACAATTATTTTCATTATCGATTAATCTAACGTAAAAAAATAAAAAGATAAATCATTTAGTCTATAATGTGTCAAAAATAATGACAAATGCCCATCACAAGTTACCAAAGTCCAAAGTGATTCTTAAATGTCTTACCTAGTCTGACCAGCAGCTAACAAAAAAAGTCTTAATTTTATAATTATATGAAATGGAGAAAGGGCATTTGTGAGCTTTGTGATGCAGTAACCAGCAATGTTTGGTTTTTTTTTTTTTTACTTACGATTAAACAATTGAATGCCGTGGTTATACAGAGACTTTGGTCTTTGCCTGCTCTAAAATCCTCTCCCTGCTGACCACCACCATAGATCTGATCATGATATCTAAAATCTTGTCCCTGCTGACCACCACCATAGATCTGATCATGAGATCATGAGATCTAAAATCTTGTCCCTGCTGACCACCACCATATATCTGATCATGAGTCTACACAAAGCAGTAAACCTCTCTAAACTAAACTTCTATAAACTTTTCTTACAGTATCTTCAAGGTTATCCCCATATGGCAGCTCACTCCTGCACACCGTCGTCTTCATTATTTCGAGACACAACGTTTCGGTCACATGACCTTTTGTCAGGAATCTCGGCCACTTGCCCCGAAACGTTGTGTGTTGAAATGAAATCCTTGTTAGTGTGGAGTCTACACAGACACACGGTGGTGGGGCGACGACGACATTTCTTAGTCAAATCACTTTGAAGAACGTTAACTAAGCACATTTTAAACTAAACCTCGAAGGGACAGTTTTGCGTCCAGGAATTAAGCCCATTTCCAATAGATGTCTCCATTGAATTTTGTCTTAAATCTAGGACTAGACTTAATCTCTGTACGCAAAACCAGCCCCTAAATCTGCTCTTGTGTCTCTCTCTCTTGGATGTTTCACACAGCTGATTCTAGAGAGAAAATCGCACTGAAAACGGGTTCGTTTTAATACTTTTGTCCAGCAAAAAGTCTTCTTTGAAGGAAATAATTTTTCGTTTACTAGCCCTTGGGCAGGTGAGCCAGAAAGTTAATCTCGGACATGTTGCAGCAATAAGACTTTGAAGTGAGTAGTTAAGAAAAGTAGTGAAGATGTGACTTGCTTGGCCCACAGCAGGTCTTCTTTGGTTGAGACAGCAGGCAGATGGAACACAGAACAGGGGAGACACAGGAGAGAAAGCTCCGGAAGGACTCAGTCCCCGACCAGCAAAGACGCATGTGGCTGCAGAGGTGGAGAGCGGGCGGGGCTGGGGTCCAGACCGGCCCGCTAGCGCCACCTCTGGCCACATGTGCTTTTTAAGGAGTAAAGAGTGGCTGGAGATCTGTAGCTCTACTTACACCGAAGCTTCTGTTCCTTGTCCCCCTTGACGCTGAACTGTGAGACTCCCTCGATGAACTCTGGGAGAGGAGAGCAACAGTCAGTGCTGTGGCCTCGCAAAACTGCTTTTTGTTTTGGTGTGATTTGCCTTTTGTTGACATTTTAAGTTATCATTTATTTATCCCCGTGGGGGAAATTCATCCTCTGCATTTGACCCATCTTCTACTAGGAACCTTCGTAGAACTAGGACAGGGGTGCCCAACCAGTCGATCGCGGTCTACTGGTCGACCGTGGACTGACCTCAGGTCGATCGCGAGGGGTGTCAAAAATCGATTATTATTATTATTACTTTTTCTTTTTTATAATCAAATAAAATATAATGGAAGTACATGCAGTTGTTTATTTTAATTATGGATCATAATACAATGCACTTTTTATTTTAAAAGTAGCCACACAGTGAGAAAAAAGAAAGTGAGAAAAAATAAATCATGTATTGGGGAAAAAAAGTGATGCATCGATTTAAGATGCATCGAGATGCATCGAAAATCGTAATCGAATCGTAGCCCTCTGAATCGTAATCAAATCGAATCGTGAGGCCAGTGAAGATTCACAGTCCTAATGTCAAGTGGTTGTGGGACAACGAGAAAGTGTTGTGAGGTTAGTTACTGCAGGCTGGAAACGATGTGTGTGCGTTTGCGATGTTGAAACTGGACTGGTAGATCTGGCTACTTGAAAAGTAGATCTTGGGTCAAAAAAGGTTGGGCACCCCTGAACTAGGAGCAGTGGGCAGCCGCAGTGCAGCGCCCGGGGACCAACTCCCGTTCTTTTGCCAGTGCCTTGGTCAGGAGCACTGACAGGAGTATTATGGAATTAACCCTAACATACATGTATTTTGGTGGTGGGAGGAAACCGGAGCACCCGGAGAAAACCCACACGAACACGGGGAGAACATGCAAACTCCACACAGAAAGGACCTGGGACGGACCGGGGTTCGAACCTGGGGACCTTCTTGCTGTGAGGCAACAGTGCTAACCACTGAGCCACCGTCCATGATGACGTATGATGAGGAAAGCATTGACTGAATTTCACCATATTGGCTTGATATTCATTTGCCTATTTAGGGAGTTTGAAGGCAATTTGACATGTTGGTAGGGCTGGGCGAGAATTCAAGATTATAGATTAGTCTTTCAAATCACACCTAATATTACCATCCGGTTCAATGAGACGAAGATTAATTTGATTATTTAACGTGATTTTGCATACAATATGATGTGTATTGCTATTGAGAAAAATCCTTATGATTATCGTGATATTAATTTCAACCATATCGCCCAGGCCTGCATGTTGGCATGTGGGATGCCAGATTAAGGGTATGACTCCTGGTCACTGCACTAGTGCCTCCTCTGGTCAGTCGGGGCGCCTGTTCAGCGAGGAGTGGAACTGGGGGGAATAACGTGATCCTCCCTTCGCTACGCCCTGCCGGGGAAACTCCTTGCTGTCAGGTGAAAAGAAGCGGCTGGTGGAGGAAAGCATGTGCTAGTCTACAGCTCTCCCCGGATCGGCAGAGGGGGGTAGAGCAACGACCGGGACAGCAGGGGAAGTTGGCGAAGAAAATGGGAGGGGGAGGGGAGGGGTATAGTTTCACATAAACTCTGGCCTACTGCAGCAAGATTTATGTTTTAAACTTGCATTTTAAAATGAACAAAGAAGACATTCTCGAAGCGGAATGTTTTAAACCTTTTAAACACAGGTGCAAGCAAAACACTAATGAGGGTTTCAAACTTCCATGATTGGAATTTGGATTGGAAACCCACATTAGTGTTTTGCTTGCACGTGTGTTTATTCTGCCTTTTCGACACAAAATGGCCCCTGTGAAAAGGGTCTATTCCCATTTCTTTTCCACACCTCAATTTCTTGACTGGTGGTGAAAGTCTTCAATATGGACGTATGCTGATGAGAGTTGCGAAGCAATTTTACGCAGCAATAAATATCCCCATATGTGAAATTAAAGTGAGTCATCAAGATTTGTAGCCCTTTTTTTGCACTTAGATTTGCACTTTTGATCCAAATCTCTGCAAGAATTACAAATTGTTGCTTCTCCATGATTTTCAACACTTACATAGGAACTCTGGCTACGTGACGGAATTTCAATTTTATTGCGATGACTTTATTGTGAAACTAAACAATATTGACCCCCCGCGCGCCCCTCTTTGTGAAGCATTCAGAGTTTGAGAGAGAAGAGACACCGCCGGGTCCAAAAGTCCCTGGTTAACGAGACGTGTTCCCGTTACGCACGCAGGGTAATTAATGTCTGCTCAGCCTGGAGAACAATAGGCTAACTGTTTTACAACACCTATCACTCGATATGTGTTTTACAGCAGTCATCACACTCAGGGTTGGGCTCAATTCAGGAAGTGGATTGTCGTCACCGCTTCTTCGCAGTATCTCTGCTCTTTTAATGACTTTGAGAATGAGGCGTCTGTCATAATCATGGGAAATCCATTTATCGGCTTGAATCCGTTGTTGCAATAAAGGTCAAAGGTCAAATCATTTCTCAAACACACCACTCCATCATCTGCCTAGCTGGAGGGAAAAAAAAGGCATAAGACATAAACGTACGAGTTAAAAGCACAGATATGTATAGTGCCATGAACCCACTAAAACATTTCACAAATCTGGGTTTCTAGGCTGGACACCAAAAAAACTACAACCTGAGCTGCTAAAATCTATTTAAAGCAGCTACGAGGAGCTTTCATTCTGTGTTGATTCTAGCGCCCCCCTGTGGACAAAGGCGGTAGAGGGCGACCCGCTTACAGGCGTTTAGAACAGCTACTGTATATACAAATCACCAATCTCCTCGCGGATGGTCTCCTTTCCTGATGTAGGTAAGATGTAAGGCATCAGTATTACATCTAGACCACAGCATGTGAGCGGAGTGGAGCGGTGATAGTTACCGCTCCTCGCTCACGGAGCGGCTCTTTCCACCCGCCCCAGTGCTCACAGCCGCTCCGCTCCAGACCGCTCCATACAGATTTCACCTGCTCGCAATCCCCGCTCCGCTCCGCTCGAAAGAATAAAAAAGATCAAAAGGCCAGGGTGTTTTAATTTGCGTTTAAACGCCTGGGCAATGGGCATTGCTCACTACACATAACATGAGCTCAGCAGAGTCGGCTGCATGTTCGTTTCTCTTCCTTCTCGTCTCGCAGCGGCTGGCAAGAAAATAGTGGGCGTGCACATGGCCACGCACCGACGCATTCTGATTCGAACATGTGATCGAAACTGGAGCGGGACTGAGCGGGCGATCGGTGCCGCTCCAACTTTTGCTCCGGTACCACTCTGGTCCCCGCTCACCGCTCAAGCCAAAATCCCCCCCGCTCCGCTCCCCACTCGCTCCACTCACATGCTCTGATTTAGACTGTTTCATAACCAGTTCAAAGTTCCTCATAGCTGCTTTAAATCGATATATCGATATCGATATACTATAAAAAAATCTTTATAGAAATCCCGTATATAATAGAGAATATTAACTAGAAATGAACAATGGGAAGATACAGCAAAATCATCAAAGAAAACACATTTTTAATACATCTTATTATTCTGCATATTAATTCGGAACCTATTTAAACTCAGATGTATGTGTAAAAAAGAATGCTAAATGACACACACGAGTGCATCAACCAGTGAATTAACCAAAGTCAAAGCATTTTCAGTGTACGATGACACTGTGTAAGTATGATGAAGTTGTGATCAATGTTTAGACCTACAGTAGCACACTAACGCAGTGTTAAGGGTGTGTACTACAGTAGCGCAGTGTTAAGGGTGTTTACTTACAAACACATTTCCAGTCACTTAGTAGACTGGAATACGGCTGTAAAAAAGTAAAGCGGTTGCCCCATACCAGCGGCGGGTTTTGCCCACCTTTGAAGTCCACCTCTCCGTTCCCGTCCGTGTCGAAGATGTCGATGACCCTCTGCACCAGCGGGTTCTGTTGCAGCTCCGGCAGCGACATGAACTCCTCCACGCTCAGGGAGCCCGAGTTATCTAGGTCGAGTTTCTTAAACCTCTTCCCTAGCCTCTTTATCTCATCAGCATCGACTGCAGGAAGAGAGACAGAGAGAGAGAGAGAGAGAGAGAGAGAGAGGGAGAGAGAGAGAGGGAGAGAGACAGAGAGAGAGAGAGGGAGAGAGAGAGAGACAGAGAGAGAGAGAGAGACAGAGAGAGAGAGAGGGAGAGAGAGACAGAGAGAGAGACAGAGAGAGAGAGAGAGAGAGAGAGAGAGAGAGGGAGAGAGAGAGAGGGAGAGAGACAGAGAGAGAGAGAGGGAGAGAGAGAGAGACAGAGAGAGAGACAGAGACAGAGAGAGAGAGAGGGAGAGAGAGAGAGAGAGAGAGAGACAGAGAGAGAGAGAGGGAGAGAGAGACAGAGAGAGAGACAGGAAGAGGAAGAGAGACACAGAGAAGAGCAGGAGGTTATGGATGAGACGTTGACATTTTGGGCGTTTAGCCGGCGTTCTTTAGCCACGGCAGCGTTCGTTCGGCGAACGCGCGCAGCAGAACGCAAAAACACATTGCAAAAAAAAAAAACGCACAAAGGTGCGTGCAAGGGTTGGAGGAGGCATGGCGCCCTGACAACACACCTGCAGGTGGCGCCCTGACAACACGCCTGCAGGTGGCGCCCTGAGAACACGCCTGCAGGTGGCGCCCTGACAACACGCCTGCAGGTGGCGCCCTGACAACACGCCAGCAGGTGGCGCCCTGACAACACGCCTGCAGGTGGCGCCCTGACAACATGCCTGCAGGTGGCGCCCTCCGATCTGACAACACGCCTGCAGGTGGTGCCCTGACAACACGCCTGCAGGTGGCGCCCTGACAACATGCCTGCAGGTGGCGCCCTCCGATCTGACAACACGCCTGCAGGTGGTGCCCTGACAACATGCCTGCAGGTGGCGCCCTCCGATCTGACAACACGCCTGCAGGTGGCGCCCTGACAACACGCCTGCAGGTGGCGCCCTGACAACATGCCTGCAGGTGGCGCCCTCCGATCTGACAACACGCCTGCAGGTGGTGCCCTGACAACATGCCTGCAGGTGGCGCCCTCCGATCTGACAACACGCCTGCAGGTGGCGCCCTGACAACACGCCTGCAGGTGGCGCCCTCCGATCTGACAACACGCCTGCAGGTGGCGCCCCACGATCTGACAACACACCTGCAGACCCAGAACGATCACACTGGAGAGAATTGCAAGGGAAAGAAGAAATATTAGACCATGGAAAGATAGTAGGGGGCCTTTTCTTTAGAAGAAGGGAAGCCAGGAACAGCTGGAGTGAATTGCTATAGCTCACCTATGGGCAAAACATTCTGATAAGCGAAGCTGGTGGATATGTATTTATGCCAGGTAAGCATACTGAGATATCCTCACTTGCACCTGCATGAAATGTACTCATAAATTACAGCATCCCAGCCGTCGCACAAGTAGGTCAAGGACGCCACTTCCGGGTCTGCACACGCCCTGAGCTCACCCCACCGAGCTCGCAGACCTACCGTGATGTTCTCGTCTTCATGCAGACAGACCTGAGCAAGGAGCACCGCTATTCAAATAGGAACGTTCAGTTGGCCATCGTGCTACGCAGCCGGCAGCAAGGAGTGTAAGGTCACACACACAGCCTGATAACACACACACGGCTGTGACCCGACGTGACACGGAGGAGCCGGGGGCAGTGAGAGCGGAGGAGACAACCTCACAACATTTTGTACAGGGACCAGTCAAAAGTCAAAAGACACATGCTTCTTTGTTTTGACTATTTTTCCACATTTTAGAATCATATTAAAGACGTGAAGAAGTGGTAAATGGCGCAAAAAGTGTTCAGCAAATCCAAACGATCTTCTATTTTAGATTTGTTAAAGTAGCCACGGCGCGCGTTGCCTTCAATGCCTTGCTGGAAAGCCAAATGCCTTGGAAAGAAATTTGGACATCAGCTTCACTAGTAATATTTTGTCTAACAAACTCCTTTCAAGCATTGTTTAGCTAGCAGAAGCCTTTAGATCAAAATGGCTTTGAGACGATATAAAAACATAGTAAACCACACAGGTGGGACAGAGAGAGATAGAACTTCTGCAAACTTACAGCATTTGTTGCCTGCCGTTTTCCAGGCAGAGACTCTGTTCTTTCGTTCCCCTGCCATCACTGACGGCCCTAGCTTGGTGGCCCGCCTGCTGAACAACGAAGGGGGCAATCCAGAAGCAATAACATAGCCACAGTTGTTAATTAGGCTACTAATTAACAACGGTCACGTGACCTCATGGGGCCAACCGCAAACGACTGCTGGGCGCTGTGGCTCCGCCCCTAATCTGGCCTCCTAATGAAGGTGACCTATTAATCTATTAATCTTCCTGCATAGTAAATGGAGGGCGGAGGGGTGACAGATTTACAAGACTATTCAGTTCATGTGTGGCGGCTGATTTATGGAAATGACAGAGAAAAGATAAGATGCAGAAACCACGAAGAGAGAGACGCTGCGTTCAGGTTCCGTCAGATTTATTGTAAATGTGTGCTGCAAAACTATGGAAAAACCTCCTCGAGTCGTGGTCGGTCAAATGTGGCCGTTTTTCAGTGTCAACGACGACTTCACCAAAGCGATGATAAGGTTTGATCAAGATTTGAACGTTTAATGTTTCCTCATTCATCTTTATTGTGGAACATTAGTAACAGCCATTGCTCAATTTTGACTGGCTGTTAAAAAAAGATCGCCTATCTAATCTAAAGTACTATGAAATAAAGAAAGTAATAAAAAAATGTTCAATCATAGCTCACTTTAAACATACATCTGCTATTTTTACCCCCCCCCCCCCCCTCTTCCAGGATTTCAAAAAAAAAATTTGCACATAAAACTTGAATCTGTCCAAAAGCACACAGACACACACATACATATTGCTAATACTGTATTTGCCACAGGATTTCTGCCGCTCGGTGTGAGTTGTCAGAGCCGAGCACACAGCTGTCCTCTCCAACACAAAACACTTCCTTATCGGCAGCCTCCTGTTTCCTGTTCACAGCCAGAGGACAGCCTGGCAGCCCTGGCTCAGAGCGGCTCGCTTTGAACATGCAGCATCAGTCCTGCACTGGCAGTTGGCATACTGGTTTTTTTTTTTTTTTTTTTTTTTTTTTTACATGGTTTACTGTAGGCTTGGGCAGTATTAAGGTATTACCAGGGTAAGGTAAGGTACACCAGGGTATTTAGAAATCCCGACGGTATGATTTTCAATACCTTCAAAAAAGGGGTTTCTATCTTTTTGGTTCAGCCAAGTGTCTTTGCCGATGCTGGGCTTAGCCTTAGTCACATAATCTCCTCTCACGGGTTTTCCTATCACAGCTATGCCGACGACACTCAACGCTTTCTTTCTTTTCCCCCTGACGATACCCAAATTGAGGCACGCCTAGCCGCGTGTCTCAAAGACATTGTAACCTGGATGACCGCACATCATCTAAAACTCAATCTCGACAAAACAGAACTTCTTTTCATCCCCGGTAAAAACTGCCCTCTCACAGACCTTTCCATCACCATAGACAATACCACTGTACGGCCATCAAAAACTGTCAAAAACCTAGGTGTCATTATAGATAATCAGCTTTCAACCTCATCTTTCATTTCTGCAACCGCCCGCTCATGTAGGTTCCAACTATACAACATCAGAAAAATCAGAAAATTTCTCACTAGGGAGGCAACTCAACTACTGGTACAGGCACTTGTTCTTTCCCGCCTTGATTACTGCAA
>NC_139633.1:7807564-7912564 GCF_964638095.1 Poromitra crassiceps | reverse complement strand
CGATAATCGCAAAAGCAAAAAAAAAAAAAAAAAAAAAAAAAATTTTTTTTTTTTTTTTTTTTTTGGTGCTGCAGTCAGGCCACTCACTGAACAGCAGGTCAGGTGCCGCCTACTGGTTTACTAGTGGTTGTATTACTTTATTAGTTAGTCTGAAGTAATAATTACACTTCAGGGTTAAAGTGGGTGCATCTCATTGTAAAATTGGACTTGGCCCAAATTAGGCTTCAAACGGCCCAAATTGGGCTTCAAACGACCGACATTGAGCTTCAAACGGCCCAAATTTCACGCGCGTCGGCCCATATCGGCCTGGCCTGCTTGGTATCTAATGCCCAGCCTGAATTATGATCCCAGTCCGCCCCTGTTTTTAACTATATCGCCCAGCCCTACTCATGATATACAGTCTCTAGTGTATGATTCAACTTTTCCCATGTTCTAATCTAGTGTAAAAAAGCAAACAAACTGAAAAAAGAAAAGAAAAAAAGAAACAAAAATCGCAATAAATCGTAATATCGAATCGCAATAATCGTAGAATCGCAATACTTAAGAATCGCAATATAAATCGAATCGGCACCCAAGTATCGTGATAGTATCGAATCGGGAGATAAGTGAATCGGCACAGCCCTACTATCTACTATGCTTGAATTCTTAGACTGTGATATTTACAAGCATCTGGAAATGTGAGTTGTGGATATGTTACTGGACAGTCTGACCTAAATAAAGTGATTGATTCTACCTGGAAAGCTAAAAATATCATATCAAGTATCAAAAAGGAAACCGTTAGCCCATCCAGGGTTTCCTGTCTCTACCTGCACATTCTTTTTGTTGTTTGCATTTTTATTTTTATCCGTTTGTTGTTGTTTTTCAAGTGTGCAAATAAATACAACTAAAACTACATTTTGATAACCATGATAATATCAACTCTACTGGTCAAAATAGCAAAAAATGCCAGTCAGTCAGCAGTCTTAAATTCTTTGGAATAACCTCAAGTTAATTAAGCCCCGCCCTCGTTTTCTCCCCAATTGTAGTTTGGCCAATTCCCCCTGCTGTCCTGGTCATTGCTCCACCCCCTGTGCCGATCTGGGGAGAGATGTAGACGAGCAGATGCCTCCTCTGATCCATGTGTAGTTGTTTCTTTTCACCTGATAGTGAGGAGTTTCATCGGCAGTAGGGATCAGTTATTAAACAGCAAAAAAAAAAAAATCAAGTAATTAAAAAAGTGTGTTGTATGGTCAAAGAAAAATAGGCTATAGGCCTACAATCTATTATACAACTGATGCATGTGAGACATGCTGTGTCTGTCAGTGTCATTGTGTGTCTTCACATTAATTAAGTCTCCGCACCGCGTGTTGAGCCTTGAGCGGCGTTAATTGTCCAATTGAAAAGTTAAGTTACTGTCTAACGTTACAACACATGCCAGTTGAGAGAACATTTTGAATTTTACATTTTTTTACAAACGTATTCAGAACGGGGAGATCGTGTGTCAGGGTGAGTTAGAGATAAGTTACTGCATCGCCATTTATTACAGACATGATGTGATGTGCACATTGACCAATTACAGAGCCAGTTAGAGCAATTTTTATGCATTGGTTAACTGCTTATGTTGTGCCGGCCTGGCCAACAATCTACTGGTTTATTTCAGAATAAGAGCATATTTCAGAATAAGAGCATATTTCAGAATAAGAGCATATCTGCGTGGTCAGGGATGTGTCCATTGGCCCCCTGGTGACAGTGCAGTGCATCATCCGCCCGCCGGGGGGGGGAACAAGTCCGGAAGCATAAATAGTGTTGCGCCAAATTCTCCCACCGGCGGAATGCATCCTAAATATTAACGTTACATTTTAATCTTGGGTCAATTAAGGGTTAATGATTGGTTGAGGAGGATCGGTGGACGGTCAGAAAAAAAAAAGATTCCCACAGAGATGGCCAATTGTGCCTGCATGGACGCCCGACAATGCCGGAGGTAACTCGGGGGCTCGAACCCGCGACCCTTGTGTTGGTAGGCTTAATCGCCGCAACCTCAGTAGTGGCACAGCTAGCCATCAGCTAGCTTAAAGTCCCTGGAATTTTTTTTTTTTATTATTTAGCATTTTGAGTTCATCACGTCACAGGAACCTATGTTAATAAGCCACCAGCCAAATTTGAACGATGATGAACGTCGCAAAGTATATAAATTTAGGTTTGACAGTCATGGCAAAAGTCATGAGAATCAATTAGATTTTAGAGTGTATTTTCTCCCGCGGACTGTGTGGGAGTGTGTGTGTGTGTGTGTGTGTGTGTGTGTGTGTGTGTGTGTGTTCGCGCGTTGCTCGGCGCATAGCCTACTGACAGAGATCAAGAGATCTCTGCCGCTGATCATACATTTTAGCACCGCGCGCACCGCTCTCTTCAATGAGGAAATGGAAATCCAAGCCTTGTAGAAAAGTGTCGATTTTTGGGGTTAGGGTTGAAAGTAATGTCTCTATACTTTCTGAGGCACACAATTACTCACATAAGACCCTCAATTTAATAGTTAGAAGGTTTTTGTGGATTTTGGTTTCCAGGGACTTTAAGCTGGCCCCAGACAGCTGCACTTACCGGGCCATGTGGACAGAGACTTTCTATCCGCCAAGTGCCACTGGGTTTTTCTCCCCCGCTGTTTGTTTGTCAATTATTACAAAACACAATGTTCCCAAAACGACATTAACGAGTTTGTCCTATTAAGCATTCTGTGCTTCTCAGCAGCTCATCCTGCACATTAGCGGAGACATGTGACTGCATTAACACAGCCCAACATGTACCCGGGTGGAGGGGGGAGGAGAGGGGGGGGGTTCATGAAGAGAGAAACACCGTTGGCAGGTTAGTGATAATTACAGCCCTGTCCCTACGCGATATGGCACCACACACACACACGCACACGCACATGCACACACACACGGTGTGAGGGTGGGTAAACAAGACAAGGTTGCATGCGAGCTCTGTAATTACACTGGGAGGTTGACACATGACACCGTGTCCATTAGCATAGTGGAGTTTTACTGAGCCAATGAGGGTGGAGTGTCGTCCAGGCAACGTAATGGCGTTTTTTACTGAGCCAATGAGGGTGGAGTGTCGTCTAGGGGTGGGACAAAATATCGATGATATTTCCGCTTGCGATACATTATCGAATATCGATACACTGCCGCCATGTAGTGATACAATAGCAATATTGGGGCACGGTGGCTCAGTGGTAGAGCTGTCGCCTCACAGTCAGAAGGTCCTGAGTTCGATTCTCGCCTGGGACACTGTGAGCGCTGTGGTTGTGTTCCCCCCCATATCTTCAGTGCCCACTGCCCAGGTGGGGTATCTCGTCATAAGGGCCTTTCTGTCTGTGTGGAGTTTGCATGTTCTCCCCGTGCTCCCCCAGGGGGGTTCCTCCGTATATAACCCCCCCATTAAAAACATGCAGAAGATCAGATCGTCATCGTCATCCGACCAGTGACGACAACATCTGAAGTTGAAAAGCGACCACTGCCCCTGGCCTGCCCCCCAGAGGAAAGGACAAGCCAGGATGGGTTAAATGCAGAGGACAAATTTCACCGGCCACCGTCAGCATGTGTGTGTTTGTGGCCATCCGTGCATGTGTTGATGTGTAATCGTGTGACAATAAAGACGGGCTTGTCCGTCTGAAATCGTGTGTTTAATATGTTTATGAAAACACGTACGGTGGGGTGTCATCTAATGGAGTTTTACTGAGCCAATGAGGGTGGAGTGTTGTCTAATGGAGTTTTACTGAGCCAATGAGGGTGGAGTGTTGTCTAATGGAGTTTTACTGAGCCAATGAGGGTGGAGTGTTGTCTAATGGAGTTTTACTGAGCCAATGAGGGTGGAGTAGTCGTCATCATATGTTGCATTTGTATAATTGACTATAATTGAGTCATTACATGGCCAGTCAACGAGCTAAAAAAATATTTGTTTTCCTGGACTCTCCAATGTTTTATCTCAGGCCATTTGGGACTGCGGTTTGCTTCATCCTAGGAACTTGCAACTTGAGAACATTTATAATTAAACAAAGGAAGAATCTTATGAAATTCAAGGCAACTGCAAAATTACAAATTTAAAGGGGAAACGCAGTGACTGACATTAGCTTCAAAGTTCCAACAAACTAAACTCTACATTCAGATTGAGCCATCCAGATTCACCCAGTTTAACACCAGATGGGCCAGTGGATTGTGGGGGTCTGCCAAAATCAATTGAGGAGGGTATGACTCAAATGGATGAAACGGATGACAGTGAAGATTCACAGCCCTACACAACATAGCATTAAATGAAGCATTGTGGTGCTATAGACTCACAGTGGTTCTCACATTCTTTCACATTTCACCCCTAAACTGACAAAAATTAGACCATGGACCCCCATTTCATATAGGATTTTGTCCCATGGTCCCCATATGATAATAAGAGTGATGCTTTTAGATGTCTTATTACAGAAAGTGTATAAAACCCATGACCAGAATAGTCATTGTGTTATAAATATAAATTACCCCCCTTTTGGCTGGGGATCCCCTGGGACCCCCCCCCCCCCCCCATTCGAGAACCACTGCTATAGAGATTCCCTGGCCTACAAATCATATTCTTCTAACGTGAGGAAACAACGCTCGTTTGGTACAGAGCCCAGCAAAATTATTGCTTCTCTTCAGTGAAAATGAAAAGCAAAAAATGACCATCTCCACTGAGAAACCGTGACTCATATCACTATCGCTATATCTGTCAAAAATAATGGCAGTGTGATTTATTTTGGGATCTATCTTTTGGCATAAGGTTCAGCCCTGCAGTTTGCACTACATCATGGTGAACCTGGAACTCTGGAAATCAGGTCATTTTTGGGGGCTAAAAAAAGAGCTGTGCGCGTGCGCGCGCGCGCACACACACACACACACACACACACACACACACACACACACACACACACACACACACACACACACACACACACACACACACACACACACACACACACACACACACACACACACACACCTCTCTCTCTCTCTCTCTCTGCAGTACAGCGGAGTGTGCGTTCGTACAGTCCAGGCACTCCGGGGCAGTGGGTTTCTCAGGCCGACGCTGGAGGCATTTTGCCTAATGTACAGCTGGCCTGCGCCGACCAAAGCGAGGACGAAGCGGAGTCGGCGTGTATATTTATAGCCATGCTGTCATCAGAAAACCCCCGACCCACCCCGCCCCCCCTCCCCCCCTCCCCCCCTCCCCTCCCCTCCAGCCCCCGCCCTCAGGGAAACCCCCGGCAACAAGGAACTCCAGCGAGCCGCCCGCCGTTTATTTCGGGCAGACGGTATCAGGATCCTCTCTCCGGCGTTTCTCCGTGTGATACGGCGAGGGGGCTGTGCGCGTGCACGGGGGGGGGGGCGAGTGGGTGCGTGCATGCGCGCGTGTGTGTGTGGAGGTGTGTGCGGAGGTGTGTGTGTCTGTGTGGTTGTGCGGGTCTAATTATGCACCCCCCCCCCCACAAGTAGGCCGTTATATTGTGCCTGATCTAAGCTGGGCCTCGATATAACGAGCCTCGCTCAAATCCATCCTGCAGCAACAGAGCAATGCCCTTATTTTACAATCCATTCTAACAAGAGAGAGAACAGGCACAAACTTAAGATTCTGATGTGTGTGTGTGTGTGTGTGTGTGTGTGTGTGTGTGTGTGTGTGTGTTGGCAGATCTGCATGAACTGTATAAACAGCGGTGCCTCAGGAGGTCCCTGAAGATCATCAAAGACACAAACCATCCCCACAACAGCCTGTTCTCCCTGCTACCCTCAGGGAGAAGATACAGGGTTCCGAAAGCACGCACAAATCGCTTGAGGAACAGTTTCTTCCCGCAGGCCACGAGACTCCTTAACATACACAAATAGTGTAGTAGCCGCACTGTACCGCACTGTAGCTGCTACCATTACGTATGTCTAACGTTTAATTGTATGTTTAATAAGGAATATGCTATTTGCACCTGTATGTCAAATACGCCGAATTTAAAATGCCGAGTTTAATTGTATGTTTAATAAGGAATATGTTATTTGCACCTGTATGTCAAATACGCAGAATTTAAAATGTCTAAGCACGTCTAAAGTATGCACCCGACATGTGCACCTATGTGCAGTGAATATGCCACTGTCTCTGACTTGTCTTATCACTATACTGCCTTATTGCTTGTGTGTCTCTTGTTGTTTTTGCACCCATATGCCCTGTTATATTTGTGTTATATTTGTACTATTTGCACTATGTTGTAAACGGAGTCCACAGCACAAGAATTTCACACGTGATACTTGTACCATGGAGTGACAATAAAAATCTTGAATCTTGAATCTTGAATCTTGAAGTGTGTGTGTGTGTGTGTGTGTGTGTGTGCACACAGGTGAGCGGGCTTCTACTGTAGGTCACTGGTTCACGTCTCTCTTTTGGCTGAGGTGCAGCAGCAGCAGCAGGGTGCACTGCCTCAGACCAGAGAGCTCATTTCCTCCTCAGCGCTCATGGCTGCCTGCCTGTCCAAACACTTGATGAGCTGAACAGCTGTTCTGCTGCCGGCGGAGGGCGAGAGACACAGAGAGAGAAAGGCAGAGAGAGAGAGAGAGACCGAGCGAGAGAGAGAGAGAGGCTGGCATCGTGCTACTTTTGAAAACCTTCCTCCGATTGGAGAAAAAAAAATCACATTACAATGACTTTGATTCTGAGAGGGACAAATTGAGGGCAAGGACAGTAATAAAGAGAGAGAGGGGCGGGGGGGGGGGGGAGTCCTTGGCTAAATCCATCTATTGATTTAGCGATCGATTAGTTTGATTGATCGTTCTTGTCACACACTGTCATGGTTTTTGTCTGAATCCGGTTAGTCATTCCGTGACTATTCCCTGCCAATAAAGCACTTTTTGAATTGACCATTTAACTGATAGGCAAAGAGAGACGCAGACAGGAATGTGAGCCTGAGGGGCGAGACAGATAGAGAGGTGAGCAGAGAGAGAGAGCAAGAGAGAGAGAGAGAGAGAGAGAGAGAGAGAGAGATAGAGAGAGAGAGAGAGAGCAAGAGAGAGAGAGAGAGAGAGAGAGAGAGAGAGAGAGAGAGAGAGAGAGAGAGAGAAGCTGTAAATATCTCCCAGACTGAATGTGGAGGTCCTTGGTGGGTTCAGGTCAGGGTCATGCATCCCAGCCCCACTTCCCCCCTGACCATGGTGGCATAATCCAGGGGTGGGTGGAGAGGGGTGGGGATGCCTGGAGAGCCTCGCAGGCCAAGGTCCTATGATACCCCCCCCCCATGATGTACAGTCAGACAAGCCAAGTATGGAGATGGCAGCATACTCCATCCATGGCTCTTGTCACTCAAGCAGCGTGGTGGTGTTGTCCGCTTGAACATACGCCGCAGAGGCTAAAAACACCGACTAACAGGTCAAATAAGCACCGCTATTGTAGCACAGCTACTCCCAGCAGACCTTTAAGGTCAATCCATTATTGACCCAACAAGGCAAGCCTGCATGGGGTGGGTGGGTGCAGGGTTGATTTGGTTGAACCCATATAGAGGTCGCACAAAGGCAGACCCGCATGTCTTCTTCTCACCCTCGCTTGACATTTAGAAAAGGCACTTGACACATGGAGGGTGGTTCCTTCAACATGGAGGGTGGTTCCTTCAACATGTCTGCCATCTGCCATAAGTGCCACTGTGACACTCCTCAGTACATCCTATGTCCTAAAACACTTCCTCTAGAATACCAGGAGGGGGTTCCCAAACTTAAGACAGGCCGCGGCCCACTTTGAAATGTGAAAATCTTTACCCAACCCTTTACTCACAACTCTGATCAACACCCTTATTATGCCACAACTGGGGCATAAGGGAAATTAATAATCCATCCACATAGGCCTACAGAAACATTTTGGCGAAATACCTCAAAAGCAGATTGTCAACATTTTCTCCCCCGTTACTCATCAGAAGTATTTGAACACATTTGCTGAGACAAAATATGATGAGCAACAACAGAAGAAATCAATCCACAAGCTATTAATGCTAGGCTGTGACAAATGCTACCTTATCTGTAAAGGGAGACTCGTGGGTAATACCCAACATTTGGCATTTCATTCAGCTAAATTGAGCTGAGAGGTCAAGGGACCTCTTTGAAATAGTTTTCCCTCGCCCAAATTTAACCTACGTTAGGAGCGTTATTTAGCCCGCTTCCCGACAGGCTAGCATATTCTGCTTGGTACCAACGGATGCCTTAGATCTTCTAGTTTCTTCTGATAACAGGATCTTCACTGTAGCTTTAAAAATGAATATGATTGCCCGCAAAAATCAGGAGTGTTGACAGACCACTCGCGGCCCACCTGCAGTACCTCCACGGCCCACTAGTGGGCCGCAACAGTTTGGAATCACTGCTTTTAGAGGATGTAATGACAATTATTTATATTTGTATCCATTAAATCCTCAGGAAAGACAAACATTTACAAACAAGGTGGATGTGGTTTACTTTATCTATCAAGCCTGGGAAAAGATGGTTTATGGGCAGATGTTTTGTCATGAATGCATGATGACACGGACATAAATTCAAGTCTAATCAAATATACTTAATAAATGTTGTGCCAAACAATCTTTTTTTTTTATGTGTGTGATGATCACTTTAACAAAACAATCAACAGCGTCTTCAATCAAACTCGTCCTTCAGTCAAATGCTTGTTAGTATTGTGTGCTCCTTGATTTCAATGGCGAACTAAATGATATATTTCAGCTAAATGTAGAGAAACTTCATAAAAATGTGACAAGTGCTGGGTGAGAAAAAATATAGATGTGCTGTGATGGTGCAGTTGTTCAGACTCCAATATCCAATATCCAATTCCATATCCTATGATCAACTGTGGAAACTACAATCGCAACAACAATATGCAACAGACTGTGTGCAGCCTTCAAATCAAACTCAATCTTCAACAGTGATGAGGACGATGGAAGGCGACGAGGGAGGACTAAACAGAGGCACACTTGCACTCGAGAGGGACCCTCGTAGTCTCAATGCTCATTAAAGAGAAAATATCACGGACCCCTTTAGCCTGGTTCGTCCAAACCTCCGGGGCAAAACGTGACGCTCGCATCAGAACGAACCCCCGTGAGGAATCTCCATCTCTCTGGAGCTTTCTTACGACACGAGGCTGAGATAACAGGCGATTCTGGGCTTTTGTTGATCTCGTCAGATACTGAAGGGTGGGGAGGTGGGCAAAGAAGAAATATGAGTCATTCCCAAAGATCTCCTGCTTCTGAATGTGCTGAGAGAGCTCAAAGATCACGACCGTGCCGTGAACACAATGAAAGGCGCTCCGCTATTCAAAAAATGTAGCACCCACCTACACACAAAATGATTGAGAGCGATAGTAGAACAGCAGGCAATAGTGCTTTTTAAAGAGAGCGGGTAACACAAATAAATATAATAAATATAACACATATCCAGGCTCATGGGACCTCTGTGTTTTAGAACATTCTAAATGATGAAGAACATTTTTGTCCTCATTTGAAAAGCCCAGAGCAAATAGCAGCAAACAAACAAGTCAAAATACTTACAGTGCGAGCACATCTCCAGGGGGTAACTTGCTTCATTTCCCTGAAGAAAGAGAGAGAGAGAGAGAGAAGGTGTCAACCAGTGCCCAATACAATCAGACCAAACCAATCAAACCAATCAGAGAAATGATGCACAATATGACGTTTCAGTAGAGGAACATTACATAAAATCTATCAATTGATTGAGAGAGAGAGAGAGAGAGAGAGAGAGAGAGATAGAGAGACAGAGAGAGACAGAGAGAGAGAGACAGAGAGAGAGAGAGAGAGAGAGAGAGAGAGATAGAGAGAGAGAGAGAGAGAGATAGAGAGACAGAGAGAGAGAGAGAGAGAGAGAGAGAGAGAAGTGAGTGAGTGACGAGACGTTCTTGCAGGATTGTGAACGAAGAACATTCAATTCCAATCCAGACCACAGTGGTACAAAAGTGGATCCTGAAGCATGTGACCTACATGCGGCTTGTATTTGAACTGCTCCAATCGCAATTTGCCAGCATTGGCTATGAGTAAATCTTAGATCTTCCACAAGAGACGACCAACAACCAGACTGACACCACAATGGAAGGAAAACTAACTTGATTGATATTTCACCTCAACTCAATCAAAACTTAAAAGGCAAAGTGTAGGTACAACAACACATGACACGTCATTTGATCTGCTGACACTTATGAACACCACCGTCGGTCGGTTCATAGATCAGTATGAGCACTTTATCCAATGACTGATTGTCATTCAGTATTATCCACTATGTAAAGTTATTGTTACGCTGTGCGTCAGTTTGCATTGGTATTGGAAATGGGTTAACGGCACGCCCTAAAATAAATACAGACAGTCATCATCCAACAGAACAGATATGAGTGAGTGGCACTTTGGATGGAGCATGGAGGCCTGCAGTGTGTGCAGGCACACAGCCTTAACCAGGGGAACAGGTTCATCCTGGTGTGTTTGGTCACGGCTTCATGGAGGGCTGGGCGATATGACTTCAAATCAATATCACGGTTATTTCAAACTCTTACCTCGATTGCGATTAATTAACGATTATTTATTTGGGGGTACAGGGTACGTTCTCTGTTCACTAGAAATTTAAGTGCATTGTGGGTATTTTATAGTGGACTATATAGTAGGGATGTTCATCAATTATCGAAAATCGATAATTGATCGTTAAGGATTGGAATCGATCCTGTGGCATTTGGATCGATTTTTAAATTATTAATTGTTGCAGTGTTGGAGAGGAGACACATTGAAATAAAGAGTTCATTGAGGAGAACACGTTGTCTTTCGTATTTTCTGTTATAGGCATTCATTTTGTAAAAAAAAAAAAAAAATTGAAAATATTGAAAATTTTCTAAGTATTAATATGATCGATAATCGATAATTGATCGTTAATTTTCACCAATTATCGATTTTGGAAAATTTTCAAAATGAACATCCCTACTATATAGTGAATCAAATTAACAGTTGAGAATTTGGATATTAGTACAAAATGGCGGACACACTATATAGTCCACCATTTCTGTAATGGGACCAGTTTCGAACAGGGCTGTATTGTAAATAAGTGTATATTTTATTCAGCTCCATGTCATCTCTTCCTCCTCAGACAGCACTCGTGAATGGAGGATGTGTAGGACAGACAGGCTTTTGCCCTTTTGTACCGAGCTAAAAACCAAACCCTTGCAACACGTGTTTTGGCAATGCTGCATTTATTTTGAAGATTATGTCCAGACACGTTGGCATGGATTTTATTTTGAAATGGGCCCACCGGATGTTCTGCATCTCACTGTGTCGGCGTGGCTTGACAAATCATAGGAGGAGTTTGCTGTCGCGAACGGATTGTGTTTGCGTGCTAGCTAAGATCTGAACACAAAACTAAAGCTTCGCTTTGAGTGAAGGCCTGAACGCGGACTAACAGCCCAGACACACTGGAAACGGATCCGCGCGTAGGTACGGTAGTTTCATTTTGGCATCCTTGTCAACATAGACCGATCACATTGGCCACGGGGCCCTTGCGTCCTGCAGCGAGAGTTTCCGCATTTGGTCTATTTTTGACGTGAGCCGCGTGCAGCCGGGCATGAAGTCAGTGCAAGTTGTGACCGGCGCGGAAGCAAAACAGATCGCTTCTGGTATGAATGGCCAGGCTCCTGCTCGACGCTTCCATGACGGGCTGCGTCACTAAAGTTCCATTTCCAGTGTGTCTGCGCCGTAACTTTAGTTGGACCGGACGGGGGGGAGGCACGTGTCTGAACACGACGTAGTCTTCTTTTTTTAAGGAGACAGTTCATAACACACGCAGGAAATATGAACCCAATTAACCAACATGAGCCAGATTAAGTCGGTTAGAGGTTGTCGGTTTCGGTTAATTACCCAGCCCTAGCTTCATGGACACTTGGAAACTGTGGGTCCAAAGTAATTGACAACCAGCGGCCAAGGCCATATGATTGGTTGTTGGACATGCCGAAGGCCATATGATTGGTTGGTGGACATGCCCAAGGCCATGTGATTGGTTGTTGAACTCATGTGAATTTGATTAGCCTCACCAGCTGAACCAACACAACAAGGTCACATCTCAGCCTGCAACTGGAGAAAAATCACTTCTGGGCACAAAGAGCTGCGGTGGAGGCCAAAGACATGAACTAACTCAAATAAATAAGAACCTTTTTTTTCATCAATTATTATCAATTGTATTGTTTATATTTTTGCCACTTCTTTTTAATTCTTCTTCTACCGTGTCTCCAAAAACAAACTGCTTTCAGTTTTGGCGCAAGTTTGAGGCTCCACAAGGTTGAAGATCTATGCAGGTTTGCTTCCAGCTCGAACATCTGAGGGACTAGAGCAGCACATTTGTGCAGAGCTGTTATCTCCCTGCTCTCAACCACAAGGTGGGAGAGCTTTGTTCATTAGCTGACGGTGATTAAATCTGATCTCTCGGTAACAGAAGGGAAAGCAAACACTAGGCCGGGCAGTGTTGGACATTTTCCCCTGACTACATATACCAGCTCCAGACCTCTGAATACGATAAGCACAAACCATGCCTTCTGCAACACTGCTCCTTGCTGTGAGAAAGTGCACTGCATTATGCAGGAGAGTGAATTATGTCTCTATGTAACATTTAGACATGTCAACCGCTTTCCCTACCAGAATAAGGCAGCAATGGACAGGATTTCTCCGTACAAATGCCCATGACAAGAAGAAAACACAACATTCTGAAGCTCTCCCATACATTTTGAAGCTTTAACATTGACTGTGATGACAAAATACTTTTTGCAATATCTCATTTGGATAGAAGAGAGATATTATCTCTCTTCTCCAAATGAAAGTGCATTAGTATTTCATTATGCAAGAGGTGAATTATATCCTAATGCAACATTTATACATGCCAACTGTTTCGCTAGATCAAAATCAGGCAACACTGGAGTGGTTTACTCAGACAAGAATTACATTTTATTTTTTATTTGAAAAATTGTTAAGCTCTTCGATCCCTTCTGATGTCTAGAAATGGACTCCAGTAGCAACAGATATGATTGATGATGATGGTATTGGTTTTGGCACTGGTATAATACAAATTCCATCTGATATGAAGACGGATATTGCACTGTGACTTCCTTGTTGGTCACACAACCACTGGCACCGATTAGGAAGGAAACCTCTACTTGTCATATCAGAGTGCCAGAGATTTCAAAGTCATTTTAGCAGCACCAACCTTAAGGATTATCGAAAAATCGATAATTGATTGTTAAGCATCACGTGGATCATGTGGAATTTTTATCGTTTTCTTTTAATCAAATAGATGCTGAAAGAATGGATTTCAAGTCACTACATGGTAGCAACCGGGCGATGGCGCAATCTGAACTATTTCCAGGAAGCAGAAAACGGAACACTTGTGGGGGTGGAGCTGCCATCGCAAAACGAAACTACAGCCACTGAAGCAAACGTGAGGAGAGCAAAGAAACTACAGCCAGTCACTGAAGCAAACGTGAGGAGAGCAAAGAAACTACAGCCAGTCACTGAAGCAAACGTGAGGAGAGCAAAGAAACTACAGCCAGTCACTGAAGCAAACGTGAGGAGAGCAAAGAAACTACAGCCAGTCACTGAAGCAAACGTGAGGAGAGCAAAGAAACTACAGCCAGTCACTGAAGCAAACGTGAGGAGAGCAAAGAAACTACAGCCAGTCACTGAAGCAAACGTGAGGAGAGCAAAGAAACTACAGCCAGTCACTGAAGCAAACGTGAGGAGAGCAAAGAAACTACAGCCAGTCACTGAAGCAAACGTGAGGAGAGCAAAGAAACTACAGCCAGTCACTGAAGCAAACGTGAGGAGAGCAAAGAAACTACAGCCAGTCACTGAAGCAAACGTGAGGAGAGCAAAGCAAAGTTTTGCGTGGGATCACTTCGAGTTAAAAGACAACGTAGCTCACTGTAAACACTGCGATGCCGTGTATAAGTACAATACAGCCACACAACGCCAACGATGTACCACTTGAACAGCGTACGTCCGAGCCTGGTTATTACAACAAGAACGAACCCTCGTCCTCCTCTCGGCCTTCCATCACTTCAGAGTTAGCGCGGAGGAGATGTGATCTGAGATGCTATCTGCGACCTCATCGACACGGATATGCTCCGCTGCCCACATGTATTGTTGAGGGCTAACGGCTTTCAACACCTGATCAATGTGATTGAGCCGGCGTATGACGTTCCCTCACGAGGCACCATCGTCAGGCGCATTGTAGAAGATAATTGATCGTTAATTGCCCCAATTTTTGATTTTGGAAATTTATCAAAATTCCCATCCCTATCTCGTCCATGGGCGGCCGCCATTTTTGTTATTACTCCTCGGTGCATTTGACAACGGCATTAATTCCGCCCATTGCGCTGTTTATTGGCGCCGATTAATCATCAGTGCCCCTCGGTGCTGATTGGCTAATTGTTTGTTCAACCAAGGAAATGCCTGTTGCATTCCTGATGCCAGACAGAAGCAGCCAAAAGTCAACTCAGTGGAGTGGGCGGATTGGAAGGTCTGGACCCAGAGCTCAGAGCAAACCAAATTGATTCTCAGCCTTTTTCAGACATACTACAGTAGGATGCTACAGTACATCCTTCAGACATACTACAGTAGGATGCTACAGTACATCCTTCAGACATACTACAGTAGGATGCTACAGTACATCCTTCAGACATACTACAGTAGGATGCTACAGTACATCCTTCAGACATACTACAGTAGGATGCTACAGTACATCCTTCAGACATACTACAGTACATCCTTCAGACATACTACAGTAGGATGCTACAGTACATCCTTCCAATTGAGAAAAACAGATTTAGATCTCAATCATTTTATCCAACGACTGTCAAACTGATGGCATGGTGCCCTAGAGTCTATACTGTTCAATAAAGATGGGGAGCCAGTATGAATGAATGGAATGAATGAATGCATGCAGACCTTGACGAGTGCGTGCAAATTCTTTCGTTAACAAAAATGTCAACATGAGGATTCCTCGTTTTCAGAGTAGAACATCCTCTTTGTCCTCCAGATAGTCTGCATGCTAACGTGGCCGTCAAGTACGCCAGCGCTTTGCTACTAGAAACGAATATAAATAATCAATTGAAACATCATAATACTAGACAAACAAACAATTGTACTGACACAATTAAACTGCTCTGGGGTAGACACAAACAGTGACAAGATTTATCAATCACTTATCAGTCACCTTATCACCACCATGATTCAAGCTTAATTTCAATCACCCTTCCTTCCCCCTACATGTATTTTTGAGGGACATTTTACAAAATACATCAGAATTGCCGTTGTTAAAAATCCTCTCGGTAAAACCTTTCAGAACAAGTCTAATAGGTTACTATTGGCCAAAGTTGAGGTTGAGAAACAGAGCTTTTGATATCTACACTTTTGACACACGGTCCAAACATTTTGAAAGAGCAGAATCAATGTTTCATCCAACCCCCTGAGGCTGTTTCCTATTTACAAGTAGAGCCTCTGTCAAATCCTGCATCGTGCACTGCCTCGCTGCAACGCCTGAGCTGCTTCACTGGAGCCATCCAGAGACACTGCATGGTGGTGTGTGGGTGGGAGGGGAGTGGCGGGGGTGGAGGGGGTGGATGGGGGGTGGGTGGGGGTGTTGTAGTATTGGCTCATGTACAGCAGTCGCATCCTGCAGCCACCTCCCCAGCCTGGCATGCCATCCATCCAACACTGCGGTGTCCACCCGGCCTCCGCCTGACTGCTGGCAGAGCCGGCCTGAACACTCACATGGGGGCCAGTAAAGGAGTTCCCTGTTCCAGAGAGATAGGGGGAGGGGGGATCCTAGCAGAGAGAGAGAGAGAGAGAGAGATGGGGGGAGGGGGGATCCTAGCAGAGAGAGAGAGAGAGATGGGGGGAGGGGGGATCCTAGCAGAGAGAGAGAGAGAGAGAGATGCCCAGGGCCGGCGAGCATTCGACCGGAATTATCCTGCAGCTAGTTAATCGAGGAACGCTCAGGCCAATAAAGTAAGACTGAGCTACTAGCAGACTGAGCTATGTAGCAGACAGAGCTACTAGCAGACTGAGCTACGTAGCAGACTGAGCTACTAGCAGACTGAGCTACTAGCAAACTGAGCTATGTAGCAGACTGAGCTACTAGCAGACTGAGCTACGTAGCAGACTGAGCTACTAGCAGACTGAGCTACTAGCAGACTGAGCTATGTAGCAGATAGGGGTGGGACAAAATATCGATACTCACGGTATCGCGATATTTCCACTTGCGATACGTTATCGATACACTGGCACCAAGTATCGATATGTTTATAAAAAAAATAAAAAAAAATAAAAAAAAAAATAAAAATAATAATAAACAGACTAAAATATTATGCTGTGTGTGGTAGTTGAAACATAGTTTCAAGTTGACGTTTATTTATGTTTGTAGTTGAAACAAAAACATAAATACTGTAGGCTACATGAATGGAAATGTTTGATCAGTAATATCTAGTTTTAGAAATTATATAGGTAGGTAATATAGGTTTTCTTGTTTTAATAATAATAATAAAAAGACTTAATGTGTAACTTTTCCTCCGTGGTATTGAAAATGGTATGAGTGAGTGAGTGAACTCAGAGAGTTCATGTCAATTCTGCTAATAAATACATAATACCTGCTTCTTGCCTTTTAGGGGTATTTTTTTCTCTTCAGTTACACAGATATCGTGATGTATCGTAGGTTAAATTTCTTCCAATATATCGATTATCGCAGAATCGCTGTATCGTGATAATATCGTTATCGAGGGCCAAGTATCGTGACCATATCATATCGTGAGTTACTCCACGATTCCCACCCCTAGTAGCAGACTGAGCTATGTAGCAGACTGCGCTAACATAGCAGACTGCGCCATGTAGCAGACTGAGCTATGTAGCAGACTGAGCTATGTAGCAGACTTAGCTAACATAGCAGACTGAGCTATGTAGCAGACTGAGCTAACGTAGCAGACTGAGCTATGTAGCAGACTGAGCTAACGTAGCAGACTGAGCTATGTAGCAGACTGAGCTAACGTAGCAGACTGAGCTAACGTAGCAGACTGGCCACGCTCTCTGGCAGCCCAGGGGAAGCATCCGGTAAACGACTGCAGCACTGCAAGATACAGGTGAAGGGTGGTGGGGATGCTGAGTGCTTTATTTAAACTCTGACTGCAGTGTTGACTCCTTTAGTTGGGATAATTTGGTCAAGTGAGGAAGGCAGTGGAACTGGCACCAAACAGCTGCACCCGAGAGAATGAACAGTCTCTCCTCTTCTAAGCCAACTGTGGTGCCCGTTTGTATAGGAGTGAGAATGTCACCTGAACCGACGACAGGGCAGCAGGGGACGACCCAAAATGCGTGATTTTGTGGGTAAAAGGAGACGGCTGTTGACATGTGATAGGCAGCAGGTCCTCGTGTTTGGAAAGCAGAGCGACACAAGGAGCGGAGGGCAAACTGCAGTGCAGTGTGGTGGACTCATGCTCCTATTCGGGTGTGTTCTTCATGCGTTCTTACGCGTTATGAACACTGTGGAGGTGCTGGTCCTGGTGGCTCACCTGGTAGCACGCATGCCACAGAGGCTCAGCCCTTTGCGCGGCCGACGCGGGTTCGAATCCGACCCGAGGTGCTTTGCCGCATGTCATCCCCTCTCTCTCCCCCCACCTTTTCTGTCTGCCTGCCTGCTGTCCTGTCCTGTGTAAGAAAGGCAAAAATGCCCCAAAAATTATCTAAAAAAAAACAAAAAACACTGTGGAGAAGGGAAGTTACAAAAAAGTGTGTAGACAAGCGGACGTGGTCAGGGCGACTGGAGTTAGATTTGTTTTGACTCCGCCCCTCCCCTGCTGCTAAAATCTCTAGGTACGATGACAGGTACGCAGCAGCCTTACCTCAGAGGTGTTGTGGTATTTGGGTTAGTGCTGGGCTACAGCTGTACATGGCAGCCTTACCTCAGAGGTGTTGTGGTATTTGGGTTAGTGCTGGGCTACAGCTGTACATGGCAGCCTTACCTCAGAGGTGTTGTGGTATTTGGGTTAGTGCTGGGCTATAGCTGTACATGGCAGCCTTACCTCAGAGGTGTTGTGGTATTTGGGTTAGTGCTGGGCTATAGCTGTACGCAGCAGCCTTACCTCAGAGGTGTTGTGGTATTTGGGTTAGTGCTGGGCTATAGCTGTATGCAGCAGCCTTACCTCAGAGGTGTTGTGGTATTTGGGTTAGTGCTGGGCTATAGCTGTACGCAGCAGCCTTACCTCAGAGGTGTTTTGGTATTTGGGTTAGTGCTGGGCTATAGCTGTATGCAGCAGCCTTACCTCAGAGGTGTTGTGGTATTTGGGTTAGTGCTGGGCTATAGCTGTACATGGCAGCCTTACCTCAGAGGTGTTGTGGTATTTGGGTTAGTGCTGGGCTATAGCTGTACATGGCAGCCTTACCTCAGTGGTGTTGTGGTATTTGGGTTAGTGCTGGCCTGGGCTATAGCTGTACATGGCAGCCTTACCTCAGAGGTGTTGTGGTATTTGGGTTAGTGCTGGGCTATAGCTGTACGCAGCAGCCTTACCTCAGAGGTGTTGTGGTATTTGGGTTAGTGCTGGGCTATAGCTGTACATGGCAGCCTTACCTCAGAGGTGTTGTGGTATTTGGGTTAGTGCTGGGCTATAGCTGTACATGGCAGCCTTACCTCAGAGGTGTTGTGGTATTTGGGTTAGTGCTGGGCTATAGCTGTACATGGCAGCCTTACCTCAGAGGTGTTGTGGTATTTGGGTTAGTGCTGGGCTATAGCTGTACATGGCAGCCTTACCTCAGAGGTGTTGTGGTATTTGGGTTAGTGCTGGCCTGGGCTATAGCTGTACGCAGCAGCCTTACCTCAGAGGTGTTGTGGTATTTGGGTTAGTGCTGGCCTGGGCTATAGCTGTACGCAGCAGCCTTACCTCAGAGGTGTTGTGGTATTTGGGTTAGTGCTGGGCTATAGCTGTACGCAGCAGCCTTACCTCAGAGGTGTTGTGGTATTTGGGTTAGTGCTGGGCTATAGCTGTATGCAGCAGCCTTACCTCAGAGGTGTTGTGGTATTTGGGTTAGTGCTGGGCTATAGCTGTACATGGCAGCCTTACCTCAGAGGTGTTGTGGTATTTGGGTTAGTGCTGGGCTATAGCTGTACATGGCAGCCTTACCTCAGAGGTGTTGTGGTATTTGGGTTAGTGCTGGGCTATAGCTGTACATGGCAGCCTTACCTCAGTGGTGTTGTGGTATTTGGGTTAGTGCTGGCCTGGGCTATAGCTGTACATGGCAGCCTTACCTCAGAGGTGTTGTGGTATTTGGGTTAGTGCTGGGCTATAGCTGTACGCAGCAGCCTTACCTCAGAGATGTTGTGGTATTTTAAGAGCAGGTGAAGAGCAAGACACAGGATTAGCCCGGACAGCGACTTAGCATTTGACTCCCTCTGATCTCGGCACGTGCGGCTATCTCCGCTCTCCTGCTATCGAATTCAAACATCCCCGGTTTTCCTCTGTGTGTGCGTGAGGAGTAGAGGAGAACACGAGCACCGCCGCTTTAAGGGATTCGATTCCCTGTGCGGCTCAATGGGCAGAGCGTGGCACTAACACAATCCAGGGTTAGGTGTCATTGCCTGTAGGGATAATGATAATAACAATGTGAGACTGTATTGATCGTCTCTTTTTGGTTGCTTCCCTCCACAGAGAGGACAGAGAGCCGCTTCAGCTACAGGACAGAGAGAGACGCTGGAACCGGTAGGGTTTTCATTCGACTTGCTCAAGGACACTTCCTTCCCCCCCATTTTTATTTGTTGTTTTTGCCCCAAGAGAAATGTGTTATGGTCACTCACGATTCAGTAGCAGTGTTTCCCAGAGATTTGTTTTTCAGGCCTGGTGGCACTGGTACCACCACCAAAAAACAAAACCTAAAATCGACCATCCCGTGGCTGGACGGCATATTGGTCAGATGGCGCAGCACGCAGTCTGCAATTTATATTTACTTTCACAGTTTAGTTCCACGGTATATTCAAGACGTAAAACAAAGTGATCACAAGGAGAGGATGACTTAATAAAGTGCATTTATTGCTGAATAAATAAGCTGAGTAACATTATTGCATATTTGGCATTATTTAGTGCCCTTATATATACTATTACTGTCAACACCAATATAGGTTTTGTTGTATGGTAATATGCCATAAAGGTTTGTATTGAAATTTGTAAAAACTTGTTTTTTCCCCCAAATTTTTTCTGGCCTGGCGGGGGTTCCTCGTTGGCCTGGCCAATAGACCCTTTTCACGGGGGCCATTTTGTGTCGAAAAGGCAGAATAAATACAGGTGCAAGCAAAACACTAATGAGGGTTTCCAAATTCCAATCATGAAGTTGGAAACCCTCATTAGTGTTTTGCTTGCACCTGTGTTTACCCTGCATTTTCGAGACAAAATGGCCCCCGTGAGAAGGGTCTATTGTAGGGGAAACACTGAGTAGGTCGCTGGTTGGTTTGGTTCCAGCCTTAAAACTCATTATATATATTTTTTTTTCTCGAAATGTCCATGGAGAAAATGAATGGGGAATTCTCTTCCGGGGCTGGAGACGTCACGTGACTGTTGAGCTCTATGGCATTGGCTCGCTAGTAAATATAATTAAAAAAATTATTTACAAAGTACAAATAATATAATATCATTTCGACAGAGAGATTGTGAAATTGTGACGGTCAATCCATCTCCTTTGTGATTGATTACTACAGCAACTATTCTTTCTGGCCCACCCATGACGATAGGTGGGCTTACCCTCCACTACAACACTGTAGGGTCCTGGAGGTACAGAGACTTACAGCAAAGCAGATTTGCTCTTTAGGATTACAGGGTTACTACCTAAGAGCCACACCTTATTACAGGGTTACTACCTAAGAGCTGCCTTAAGGTCAGTGGTGTGGCTAGCGTGGGGTCAGGAATAACTCTGGGCATCTCTCCTGCAGCAAAACCATCTCATGCTGCAGCAACCAGCATCATATTGCATTTATTTATTTTCTGGCAATATCCGACAGGCCGATATTTTCCAACTGTTTTGGCCGATTGCCGATGCTGATACTACAGTTATAAACACGCATTTCCCACCCGCCTATTTTGACATTAAAAATTTACACGTTATTATTATGCCTACTCTTATCGTGATGATGGCCCACTGGCGGATGCAGACATAAACACAATGCTTTTCAAAATGTACTCATTCACTGGGCAAAGTAAGAAAAATATTCAACTTAAAAACATTTAAAACATGCTATATTTTACTTATGTTTTATTATTTATGTCTTTCAAACTAAACTGTAAGATTCATCCTACTTAAACAGGCTTGGATGATGCTCTCCCTAGGTTAGGGTAGCGTCATTTAAGCATCATTTTAGCGGCCTGTCATATCGGCAGAAATGTCCGTTTGGGGCGGGGCGATATTTCATATAGATTCGTCCGATAAGCGATAACGTGCGGTGCATCCTGATTCCCTAACCAAGCCTCTCTGCTTCTTGGAAGAGAAGAAGAGATGGAGGGGGAGAGAGAGAGAGAGAGAGAGAGAGAGAGAGAGAGAGACATGGTGAAAGTGCAAGAGAGAGAGACATGGTGAAAGTGCAAGAGAGAGAGAGAGAGAGAGAGAGAGAGAAAGAGAGACATGGTGAAAGTGCAAGAGAGAGAGAGAGAGAGAGAGAGAGAGAGAGAGAGAGACATGGTGAAAGTGCAAGAGAGAGAGAGAGTGAGAGAGAGAGAGAGAGAGAGAGAGAGAGACATGGTGAAAGTGCAAGAGAGAGAGAGAGAGAGAGAGAGCGGGAGAGACTTGTTGTGTTGACTCATCAATAATGCATGCTTCATTTCAGAATCAATTAGGCTTCAGCACACAGAACACGTGTCGCATGATGAAGAGTCTTGGCACCACGGCCGGTTCAGCCACATCGCTAACAGCCAACGACCCAAAAAGCCCGGCTAAATTTAGAGCTGCAGAACCCGATGTTCCAGCCACAACATGAAAGAGCGGCCCGGACCGAGAGGTAGTGGACTCGGAGGACCTTTTCTTTCGGAGGCATCTTTGGCAGCACACGAGGGGCTGCGAATAAAACGCCAGCAAATAAACACTTCCTGGTTCTGTGCATGTGGAACAACGCGTCCCAAGTATTGAGACCATTTAGAGGCACTTTTTTTGTTGCAGGATATCAGCAGTCACAGTCGGTTGCTGCTATAATTCACACGTGTGGTGGCCAGGCCACTTCCACTATTTCACCAGCCATGTCGATTTAAATCAATCTATTGAAATAAACGTATGGTTGTTCTGCGCGGTCTGTTTACTTCCCGTTTCTTCACTAAAGACACTAAGGCTTGTCCATCAAAAACATACATAAGAAACAATATATTGATTTGCCAAAATGTATAGTATAGGTGCCTCAAAGAGCTGCTGACACAGAAGACTGGCCATCGGTGACTTCATTCTAAAAATATCAGCGTCGGCCTTCCAAACCCTGCTGCTATGTGCTCTACTGTCTTGCACTGTACGTGAGATCCTATGTCAGCGTGTCCCGTCAAAACTGCGCCGACTGTCCATATGTCTGCGCCAAAGCCAACCCAGACTCATTTGTGTACGTTTATGAAAGTAAGTGTGATTTTAACATGGCTTCTGCTGAGCAGACACAGCCAGGAGTGCCAGCAGCCAATGCTGCTGTCCTACGATGACATGCCTGCACAAGATTCAATGCCTGCAGGGCGGCGCCGCTGTCATCGCTTCTATCTAAACAATACATCTCGCCGAACGTTCAACTGGAAGCACGGTTGAACTTGAAGGCCCTCTTCAGACTGAACACTCTTTACATTGCCTTAATGACACCATCTATTCACCTTATGTAGAAGAGACCGTCTGGCTTGAGAGACTAACGGGAAGTGTAAATACTGAACTTCTGATTGTATTTACACCACCAGAGCCATGTATATAGAAGAGTCTCCATTCACTCCAATGGACTCGTTTTTTACTCTCAAGAGTTCCAGGAAGTAAGGTCCTGGATTAAGCAGCACTGTCGAGTTGCAGCAAAATGGACCGTTTGTGTTGTACTTTGAACGTTTTTTTTTTTAAGAATCAAATTGTACATTATCAGGAAAAGGCAATGTAAAAAATATATAGTCGGTATATATATACAGTATATAAAGTTGGTAAAAGAAGGAGAGAGCTGCGACTGCGAGTGCTTATGCAGAACTTGTAGATGTGGTGGAAAAACGTGCAGACAGTCAGCTTTACTGTGTAACAACTTAGCTTTTATTTAGCCTCTGGCTAGCGCTAGACAGGCAACAACAACACTGCACTTCCTAGTACTAGAGCCCGACCGATATATTGGTCCACCGATATTATTGGCCGATATTGGCCGATAACCGATATATCGGTATCGGCCGATATGCCGATATTTTTTTATTTTGTATTTGGTATTTGTATTATGTTGTTTATATTTGATCTTTTTTCTTAATTCAAGTTATATTTTACATTTGTTATATTTGTGTTTTTGTATTTCTAGTTATTTATAATTATTAAATCCCCAGTTAAGTTTACCGTTTCATTGCATTGATGTCATTTTGGACAATAAAGTTTATTGATAAGCTGTAAAATATCCTGCCTACATTACATATCTCAAGTCATGTCAAGTCATATCTTTGTCAAGTGTTTTATTATTTGAAGGATCATTGCAAAAACATTGTGTAATATAATGTGTATATTTAATAAAAGAATATCGGCCGATATATCAATATCGGAATTGTTTTACTCCCCAATATCGGTATCGGCATCGGCCTCAAAAATCCAGTATCGGTCGGGCTCTACCTAGTACCCAGCATCCCTAGCGAGTGTGCCGTGATGTTGTTATGGCAACTATCAACATAGTCTCTACATGCCCCAGAATAGTCAACAGAGTACTCAGTCTAGGTTAGGAAGCATATGTATAACAGCCACAACATATGTATTTTAGCTTGAACCACAGCTATCTAAACAGAAGGCCCAAACAGTGTGCGTGTAAACAAGGTGCAAGGTTCACAAGGCACTAAAGGCAAAAGTACAAGCAGGTCATGTTCTCTCTCTTTCTTTCTTTTTAGTCCCAAGCTGTCAGAACGGCTGCACTTAAAATGTTTTATATTTTTTGAAAGATTATTTGATTTCAAATTGTTTTATTTATTAATTTTTTAATATTATTTGATGTTTTTTTTTTCTTCTGTTTCTGATCTTAGGTATCGAGTATCTTATCTATATCGAGTATCACATCCGTATCGAGTATTGTGATACTGATAGGGAAAATTTTATTTCTATTCTACAACAGATACTAAACTTGGTATCGGTATCAAAGTCAAAATGTTGGTATCGTGACAACACAATCTGTAAGTACATGTAAGGCTAGTCTTCTCCCCCCCTCCACAGTATGTCTGCAAGTATACATGTAACGCTTGTCTCCCCCCTCCACAGTATGGGTGTATTCACACCTGTAGGTCGTTTGCTTTGTTCCGATTCAGGTACTTAATTGATACAATTGTTGCATTTGTGCCTTGGTTCGTTTGTGTTCACACAGCCACAAATGAAACGGTCCAAATAGTATTGTCAAACTTCCTGGATTGGCCAGCAGAGACTCTGATAGGCTAATAGCCTCTCGGGATGGACAAAATAATTCCCAGAGATTTTCCTATATGATTATAAAAATGCGTTTTGTTAGACCTACATTTTAGGCTATGTCGGGCGTCCGCCGTGCGAGGAGAGAGAGAGAGAGAGAGAGAGAGAGAGAAAGAAAGAAAGAAAGAAAGAAAGAGGGAGGGATCGGGAGAGAGAGAGAGGGAGAAAGTTCTTTATTTATTTATTAATGTATGCTATGTAGCCTATGTAAGCCTATGTATTTATTTAACCTATTTAGGCTATTGGGAATTTGGAGATAGAAGATCAAAGACCCTCGCAAATTCTGCTATTAGGCTACTATCACGGAGATGAGGATTAGCCGAGACATAGGCTATATGAACACCTGTCCTGTCAGGAATAAAATATTAATAAATAATTTAATAATAACGGACATTTCGAGGAAGACATGCAATCGGTCTGATTGTCTGATTGAACCAGACAATCTTATCACAAAGAAGGCTGGCTCTGATTACCACGATTTGTTTTCATTTATTGAATGGAGACCAGAGAGAGCGAGAGAGAGGGAGAGAGAGGGCGGTGTGCTGCGCAGCACACCGCACGCAAAATCCGTAGAGATTCAACACATTAACGTTGCTTCCCATGGTCCGAGGTAAGTTGATTGAGTTCAAACTGCTGATGTGATGATCCAAAAATCCCCCAAAGTTTATCGATGCAAGTCACAAGTCGCCAAAACAGGATCTGAAAGATGTTGTTTTTAAACGATAAAAATGTTCGTTCTTCAGGCCATTACGCACAGCGCAGCTGACTACGGCAGCTGGTTTATCCAAAAATGCGCACCGTTTACTGCTGTTGTGGCGGATCGAGGTCGGCTCACGTTCTCACCACAAACGAACCGCACCAGAGTTCGTTTGGAAGCGGACCGAGACCACCCTTTCTTGGCGATCTCGGTCCGCTTGTTTTGTCCCGCATCCAAGTGCGATTGCTGTGTTCACACTCCCCCAAACGAACCGCACCAAGGGGGAAAATGCTCTCCGTTTCGGAACAACTGCTCCAAACGAGATAGGTGTGAATACACCCTATGTCTGCAAGTATACATGTAACGCTTGTCTCCCCCCTCCACAGTATGTCTGCAAGTATACATGTAACGCTTGTCTCCCCCCTCCACACTATGTCTGCAAGTATACATGTAACGCTTGTCTCCCCCCTTCACACTATGTCTGCAAGTATACATGTAACGCTTGTCTCCCCCCTCCACACTATGTCTGCAAATATACATGTAACGCTGGTCTTCTCCCCCCCTCCACAGTATGTCTGCAAATATACATGTAACGCTTGTCTCCCCCCCTCCACAGTATGTCTGCAAATATACATGTAACGCTTGTCTCCCCCCTCCACAGTATGTCTGCAAATATACATGTAACGCTTGTCTCCCCCCTCCACAGTATGTCTGCAAATATACATGTAACGCTGGTCTTCTCCCCCCTTCACACTATGTCTGCAAATATACATGTAACGCTTGTCTCCCCCCTCCACACTATGTCTGCAAATATACATGCAACGCTTGTCTCCCCCCTCCACAGTATGTCTGCAAGTATACATGTAACGCTTGTCTCCCCCCTCCACAGTATGTCTGCAAGTATACATGTAACGCTTGTCTCCCCCCTCCACACTATGTCTGCAAATATACATGTAACGCTTGTCTCCCCCCTCCACACTATGTCTGCAAATATACATGTAACGCTCGTCTCCCCCCTCCACAGTATGTCTGCAAATATACATGTAACGCTTGTCTCCCCCCTCCACACTATGTCTGCAAATATACATGTAACGCTTGTCTCCCCCCTCCACACTATGTCTGCAAATATACATGTAACGCTTGTCTCCCCCCTCCACAGTATGTCTGCAAGTATACATGTAACGCTTGTCTCCCCCCTCCACACTATGTCTGCAAGTATACATGTAACGCTTGTCTCCCCCCTCCACAGTATGTCTGCAAGTATACATATAACGCTTGTCTCCCCCCTTCACACTATGTCTGCAAGTATACATGTAACGCTGGTCTCCCCCCTCCACAGTATGTCTGCAAGTATACATGTAACGCTGGTCTCCCCCCTCCACAGTATGTCTGCAAGTATACATGTAACGCTGGTCTCCCCCCTCCACACTATGTCTGCAAGTATACATGTAACGCTTGTCTCCCCCCTCCACAGTATGTCTGCAAATATACATGTAACGCTGGTCTCCCCCCTCCACAGTATGTCTGCAAGTATACATGTAACGCTGGTCTCCCCCCTCCACACTATGTCTGCAAGTATACATGTAACGCTTGTCTCCCCCCTTCACACTATGTCTGCAAGTATACATGTAACGCTTGTCTCCCCCCTTCACACTATGTCTGCAAGTATACATGTAACGCTGGTCTCCCCCCTCCACACTATGTCTGCAAATATACATGTAATGCTTGTCTCCCCCCCTCCACACTATGTCTGCAAGTATACATGTAACGCTTGTCTCCCCCCCTCCACAGTATGTCTGCAAATATACATGTAACGCTGGTCTTCTCCCCCCCTCCACAGTATGTCTGCAAATATACATGTAACGCTTGTCTCCCCCCCTCCACAGTATGTCTGCAAATATACATGTAACGCTTGTCTCCCCCCTCCACAGTATGTCTGCAAGTATACATGTAACGCTGGTCCCCCCCCTCCACACTATGTCTGCAAGTATACATGTAACGCTGGTCTCCCCCCTCCACACTATGTCTGCAAATATACATGTAATGCTTGTCTCCCCCCCTCCACACTATGTCTGCAAGTATACATGTAACGCTTGTCTCCCCCCCTCCACAGTATGTCTGCAAATATACATGTAACGCTGGTCTTCTCCCCCCCTCCACAGTATGTCTGCAAATATACATGTAACGCTTGTCTCCCCCCCTCCACACTATGTCTGCAAATATACATGTAATGCTGGTCTTCTCCCCCCTCCACACTATGTCTGCAAATATACATGTAACGCTTGTCTCCCCCCTCCACAGTATGTCTGCAAATATACATGTAACGCTGGTCTTCTCCCCCCCTCCACACTATGTCTGCAAGTATACATGTAACGCTTGTCTCCCCCCTCCACAGTATGTCTGCAAGTATACATGTAACGCTTGTCTCCCCCCTCCACAGTATGTCTGCAAATATACATGTAATGCTGGTCTTCTCCCCCCTCCCCACTATGTCTGCAAGTATACATGTAACCCTTGTCTCCCCCCTCCACAGTATGTCTGCAAATATACATGTAATGCTGGTCTTCTCCCCCCTCCACACTATGTCTGCAAATATACATGTAACGCTTGTCTCCCCCCTCCACAGTATGTCTGCAAATATACATGTAACGCTGGTCTTCTCCCCCCCTCCACACTATGTCTGCAAGTATACATGTAACGCTTGTCTCCCCCCTCCACAGTATGTCTGCAAGTATACATGGAACGCTTGTCTCCCCCCTCCACAGTATGTCTGCAAGTATACATGTAACGCTTGTCTCCCCCCTCCACAGTATGTCTGCAAGTATACATGTAACGCTTGTCTCCCCCCTCCACAGTATGTCTGCAAGTATACATGTAACGCTTGTCTCCCCCCTCCACAG
Source organism: Poromitra crassiceps (assembly GCF_964638095.1). NCBI lineage: Eukaryota > Metazoa > Chordata > Actinopteri > Beryciformes > Melamphaidae > Poromitra > Poromitra crassiceps. The sequence goes on along the minus strand of NC_139633.1, from coordinate 7,884,282 downwards.
TATGTCTACAAGTATACATGTAACGCTTGTCTCCCCCCTCCACAGTATGTCTGCAAGTATACATGTAACGCTGGTCTCCCCCCTCCACAGTAAGTTTGTCTGCAAGTATAAAGCTTGTCATATAGCCAAGTTTCATGACAAACAGCCTCAAACTACAGAGTCACAGAGACTGCAGAGCTGCACTGAGCTTCCAGATTGTTCTTTAAATAGAGAAACGCCCCTCTGTTCAGTCATTAGCCGGCCACGCATCACAAATAAGCTACGACTCTGCTACACATGTGTGACGTCATGTGACATGTATAAAATACAGTCATTAGCTGCCTGGCCACGCGTCACAAATAAGCTACGACTCTGCTACACGTGTGTGACGTCATGTGACATGTATAAAATACAGTCATTAGCTGGCCACGCGTCACAAATAAGCTACGACTCTGCTACACATGTGTGACGTCATGTGACATGTATAAAATACAGTCATTAGCTGGCCGCGCATCACAAATAAGCTACGACTCTGCTACATGTGTGTGACGTCATGTGACATGTATAAAATACAGTCATTAGCTGGCCGCGCATCACAAATAAGCTACGACTCTGCTACATGTGTGTGACGTCATGTGACATGTATAAAATACAGTCATTAGCCGGCCACGCGTCACAAATAAGCTACGACTCTGCTACATGTGTGACGTCATGTGACATGTATAAAATACAGTCATTAGCTGGCCGCGCATCACAAATAAGCTACGACTCTGCTACATGTGTGTGACGTCATGTGACATGTATAAAATACAGTCATTAGCCGGCCACGCATCACAAATAAGCTACGACTCTGCTACATGTGTGTGACGTCATGTGACATGTATAAAATACAGTCATTAGCCGGCCACGCATCACAAATAAGCTACGACTCTGCTACATGTGTGTGACGTCATGTGACATGTATAAAATACAGTCATTAGCCGGCCACGCATCACAAATAAGCTACGACTCTGCTACATGTGTGTGACGTCATGTGACATGTATAAAATACAGTCATTAGCTGGCCGCGCATCACAAATAAGCTACGACTCTGCTACACATGTGTGACGTCATGTGACATGTATAAAATACAGTCATTAGCTGGCCACGCGTCACAAATAAGCTACGACTCTGCTACACATGTGTGACGTCATGTGACATGTATAAAATACAGTCATTAGCTGGCCACGCGTCACAAATAAGCTACGACTCTGCTACACATGTGTGATGTCATGTGACATGTATAAAATACAGTCATTAGCTGGCCACGCATCACAAATAAGCTACGACTCTGCTACACATGTGTGATGTCATGTGACATAAGCTACGACTCTGCTACACATGTGTGACGTCATGTGACATGTATAAAATACAGTCATTAGCTGGCCACGCATCACAAATAAGCTACGACTCTGCTACACATGTGTGATGTCATGTGACATAAGCTACGACTCTGCTACACATGTGTGACGTCATGTGACATGTATAAAATACAGTCATTAGCTGGCCACGCATCACAAATAAGCTACGACTCTGCTACATGTGTGATGTCATGTGACATGTATAAAATACAGTCATTAGCTGGCCACGCGTCACAAATAAGCTACGACTCTGCTACACATGTGTGATGTCATGTGACATAGGGTGTATTCACACCTATCTCGTTTGGAGCAGTTCCGAAACGGAGAGCATTTTCCCCCTTGGTGCGGTTCGTTTGGGGGAGTGTGAACACAGCAATCGCACTCGGATGCGGGACAAAACAAGCGGACCGAGATCGCCAAGAAAGGGTGGTCTCGGTCCGCTTCCAAACGAACTCTGGTGCGGTTCGTTTGTGGTGAGAACGTGAGCCGACCTCGATCCGCCACAACAGCAGTAAACGGTGCGCATTTTTGGATAAACCAGCTGCCGTAGTCAGCTGCGCTGTGCGTAATGGCCTGAAGAACGAACATTTTTATCGTTTAAAAACAACATCTTTCAGATCCTGTTTTGGCGACTTGTGACTTGCATCGATAAACTTTGGGGGATTTTTGGATCATCACATCAGCAGTTTGAACTCAATCAACTTACCTCGGACCATGGGAAGCAACGTTAATGTGTTGAATCTCTACGGATTTTGCGTGCTGTGTGCTGCGCAGCACACCCCTCTCTCCCTCTCTCTCGCTCTGGTCTCCATTCAATAAATGAAAACAAATCGTGGTAATCAGAGCCAGCCTTCTTTGTGATAAGATTGTCTGGTTCAATCAGACAATCAGACTGATTGCATGTCTTCCTCGAAATGTCCGTTATTATTAAATTATTTATTAATATTTTATTCCTGACAGGACAGGTGTTCATAGCCTATGTCTCGGCTAATCCTCATCTCCGTGATAGTAGCCTAATAGCAGAATTTGCGAGGGTCTTTGATCTTCTATCTCCAAATTCCCAATAGCCTAAATAGGCTAAATAAATACATAGGCTTACATAGGCTACATAGCATACATTAATAAATAAATAAAGAACTTTCTCCCTCTCTCTCTCCCGATCCCTCCCTCTTTCTCTCTCTCTCTCTCTCTCTCTCTCTCTCTCTCTCTCTCTCTCTCTCTCTCTCTCTCTCTCTCTCTCTCTCTCTCTCTCTCTCTCTCTCTCTCTCTCTCTCTCTCTCTCTCTCTCTCTCTCTCTCTCTCTCTCTCTCCTCGCACGGCGGACGCCCGACATAGCCTAAAATGTAGGTCTAACAAAACGCATTTTTATAATCATATAGGAAAATCTCTGGGAATTATTTTGTCCATCCCGAGAGGCTATTAGCCTATCAGAGTCTCTGCTGGCCAATCCAGGAAGTTTGACAATACTATTTGGACCGTTTCATTTGTGGCTGTGTGAACACAAACGAACCAAGGCACAAATGCAACAATTGTATCAATTAAGTACCTGAATCGGAACAAAGCAAACGACCTACAGGTGTGAATACACCCATAAGCTACGACTCTGCTACACATGTGTGATGTCATGTGACATGTATAAAATACTCACAGTGAAGAGCTACAACTTCAACTGTCATTTGTTTCTTTGCACAGACATCCAGTTACTCTCTTTTCTGTCTCTCAAGGCAATAATGTGTCACCTCTTGCGATTTGTGTGGTAAACGTAGCCCGGGGATGTGTGTGTGTGTGTGTGTGTGTGTGTGTGTGTGTGTGTGTGTGTGTGTGTGTGTGTGTGTGTGTGTGTGTGTGTGTGTGTGTGTGTGTGTGTGTGTGTGTGTGTGTGTGTGTGTGTGTGTGTGTGTGTGTGTGTGTGTGTGCGCTTGCACGCGCGTCAAGGATCTGCACCAGATTTAGGAGTCAAGTGCAAATATGAAAATAATTACCAAAATCTCAGCAGCTCGAAGAAACTCTGGCAAGGCTAATCCACTCAGCCATTTCTATCCCCGGGTTGGGCTTAAGTTACCCACAAAGGGCTTGTGAGGGCGTCGTATGCAGAGTAACACTGCTTAAACCCTCCTTATGCCTTTACCTAGAGGTGATGGAACTATATTTGATATATTAGCAGTAATATAGCAGCATACAGGGCAACACTGCAGAGGGAGAGTGCAGGTGAAAACACAATGGGTACTTATCCTTACACAAAAACACATGCCATCACAATATGGATTATGCAGTAAGATGTAAAGTTGTCAAAAGTATTATTACAACAACAACAAAAAGAAACGGATACAATGTTCATTGGCAACAGGTAGCGATAATTATTGAGACTAAAATGTTCAATATCGATATCGATACTACACATTTTAAACTGACACAAGACTCATTTGCAACAGCAGCGCGATACGAGCAGTGCTTGCTCTTAATGAAAAAGCAGACATACTAGTACTGACTTCCCCCAGCCCCGCCCCTATCATCGGTGGATATCTGTTGCTTCGACAAGCTCAAAGTGTTAGGGCTGGGTATTGGCAAGGACCTCACGATACGATACGTATCACGATACATGGGTCACGATACGATTGTATCACGATACATTGCGATACAATACATATTGTGATATATTGCAATATTCTACATCATTTACTGAAAATTTAAAAATAGAGCTGAAAATACAACTCGCTGTGTACCACCCAGGTAGTGTAATAATATGTACATCACTTTATATTGATAACTTCGTGGACAAATTGAGTCCAAACTAGTGTTGAGTGTGTTACTGAACGCACTGAAATAAAAAAGTAGTCTCATTGTGTCACTGAACACACGGCTGTGCAAAAAAATCGATATGGCGATATATCACGATATTTTTCTCAAATATCGATACAGTATTGCGGAAAAATGTATTGCGATGTATTGCCGTATCGATTTTATTGCACAGCCCTACAAAGTGTTCTGATAGGCCGACGATGACGACAGCAGGGGTCATCTGCTGTGTAAGTGCAACGTTTTGAAATGAGTTTTATCGGGCCTAGATTACGTCCGTCCGTCCATCTGAATTCATTTATTTTGATGCCTCTTGATGTGATGTCTTTTTGTTTTCCCTACGACACCATTATTTTGAAGAATCTGACGTGATTTGACAGCTCACGATTATGCGCAAAGTCGCATTTTATACATTTTGGGGACTTTTGAATAGTTTCTCCTCGCATTGTATCCCACCCCAACATCCTGTTTCAACCAAAAAAATCATTTGAATTACAGGAGCAAACATTAAGACGCCATTTCTTTGTGTTTTAACAATGTTATCCACTGGACAGTGGACACAGAGGCTGATGTTGACCAGCTGCTTCTGCTCATTTACCAAACGATTAACAGCACAATTACAAATTTAGAGACGATTTTTTTACAGAATTACCCCGCAAAATAATTGCTGGTTGGCTGCCAGAATGGACGTAGTGGATCAGACAAAACTGATCACTGACCAGCATTTGACTGGTGCTGGTGTGCTGAACTCCCCCCGGGCTGCAGTGCTAGCCGAGGTAACCACGCCGAGGCCGAGCACAGAGAGTGCAGCCGTCATGGCCAGTGAGGAGGAGAGATCCAGAGTGAGGATTGAGTGGGTGCCGCTGGATGGAAGTGCAGTCCGTGGTGGCTCATGTAGTGCTGCTGATCAGGAGGACTTGTGCTGCTGGTGGTGGTTCGCCGTGGCTTTGATCTCTTCTGCATTAGCTCCGGCTCCATCCGTATGTGTGGGTGGTGCTTGATTGCTAGGCAGCATATGGTCCCCTTTAGTTATCAGATCATTCCACTACATGTCCCTCCCTGCCCCCACCCTCCCTCCCGCAGGAGCCCCCACCCTCCCACAGGAGCCCCCACCCTCCCACAGGAGCCCCCCACCCTCCCACAGGAGCCCCCACCCTCCCGCAGGAGCCCCCCACCCTCCCACAGGAGCCCCCACCCTCCCACAGGAGCCCCCCACCCTCCCACAGGAGCCCCCACCCTCCCACAGGAGCCCCCACCCTCCCGCAGGAGCCCCCACCCTCCCGCAGGAGCCCCCCACCCTCCCACAGGAGCCCCCACCCTCCCACAGGAGCCCCCCACCCTCCCACAGGAGCCCCCACCCTCCCGCAGGAGCCCCCACCCTCCCACAGGAGCCCCCACCCTCCCACAGGAGCCCCCCACCCTCCCGCAGGAGCCCCCACCCTCCCGCAGGAGCCCCCACCCTCCCACAGGAGCCCCCCACCCTCCCGCAGGAGCCCCCACCCTCCCACAGGAGCCCCCCACCCTCCCACAGGAGCCCCCACCCTCCCGCAGGAGCCCAGCAGAATACATTTAGACGGGCTGAAGTTGGCATGCTGAATGCAGGGCTCACATGCACCCAGTGGCTTCCCTCTGCCAGGGGCTGAAGGGCAAACGGAACAGACTGAGGAACTCTCATGTCCTCTGCCGTTACCTTGCCTGACTCTGGGTTGAGGCATCCAGGGCCGGACTGGGACTAAAAGCAACGGCCCTGGACTTTTCTACCCAGACCGGCCCACCTCAACCAGCCCGCGGCGCGGATACTCCGCAACCCTCGCCCCCATCGACTCACAAACACAAGAGCAAGCCAAAATTCGGAGGGGGCAACAAAAAATTCTCACGGTAACCTAAGCTCGCAGCCGAAATTTTGGGCTGTTTTTATCAAATGTTGGTCGTTTGAAGCCAGATTTAGAGGAATATCTAATAATAATAAAAAAAAAAAAAGCATTCCCAAAGTGGGCCGCTGGGGTTCACGGTCTAAAAAAAATTAAAAAATAAATCCCCTGGCAAGCGGCCCACCAGCCCGCCGGGATTTGTCCCGGTGCTCCCGATGGCCAGGTTGACTATGGATGCATCTTACTAATATAATAAGGCGGCGCAGCGGTTCCACGCGGCGCAAAATCACAGCAGGCGAGGCCACGCAGCGGACGAGCTGCAGAGGCGAGGCCGTGCAGCGTGCGAGGCCCGACCAGCACGTGTAGCGCGCGAGCTGCGTCTGCGAGCGTGCGAAGCGGGCCATACCTCAAGGGGCAAACCAACCAGGCATGCTAGAAATGAACGCTGCCAGTTCAGCGGGCAAGGGAGCGAGGGACGCTAGAAAGGAGCACTCCAAGGGCGCTCAATTTCTAGTTTATTATGGTAGAGTCAGGAGTCCACTGCTACTGCTGCTTAATTTGATGCTGGGAGATGGATGATGATGTTGAGAAATATGATGTACATTTAATATGTTTTATGCACCTGGCATTTCCCCTCAGAGACAATAAAGTTGATTGAATTAAATTAGATACTGACATTTTACATTATAGTGTTTACCCACCGTTTTTAGGATGACTGATCAATCTGAATGATATTAGTAAATATAATAGACATGTGGTATCTGACTACTATAATAAGGTGGGCGGTGGCGGCGCACAGTCGCTCAACTGTGCATGTGCAAAGTGCATGCGTAGCAGAGTGAGTGCGGAGTAAGCGGCACTAGAAATTAGCACACAAAGTGTGCAGCGCTAGAAACGAGCGTACGAAGCACGCAATATTTCTAGTCAAACCGATGTAGGTTATAGAGGACGAATCCGCGTGACGTCACTTGCCACCCAGAAATGCGGAACCCCGTGGCAGTTGACTAGTATGAGTTGTGCCAAACAAACGTTAATATCTCAAAAACGATACATCACGTCGCTGATATTTTGACATTCTGAGTGAGAGCAGAATGAGCTCAAGAGTTCGATGTATAATATACTAGCATGTTGTGTTAAAGTTGTGTGAACTGTCGCCGTTTTTAAAAAGTAAACAGGGTCAGCCGGCTAGAGTCAGACACTCAAGCTCAGGCTCCATAGGGTCCCATTGCCGTTTCCACCCAGTGACGCGGTTTGTTTACCAAAATGCTGCTCGGCTGATCCCTCGTATAGGGATCGCTTCGTTTAATGGATTTTTATGAAAATATAGTTTTCGATGGTCGCTGGCCAAAATATTTTACACTTTTATTTCACAGGTTTGGAAAGAGGGGTTGGTTGCAATTGACATAACCACAAAAAAACCAAAGCTTTCTCCTAAATATGACAACAGATTAGATATTACCAACTGGAAGCAGGACTCACGTTTTCGGCTAGGTTTTTCCTGTGTGGGTTAAAACAAAACAGCCCTTCCTAAACAGACTCAAAACACTCCTCCATAAACAGATTCAGGGGACAACATGGTGAAAGCATGAATAAGACAGAGTGTATCAGACAGAGACAGACAGAGCTTAGCGTTATCAGGATCGTTAGTGAGTGCCAAAAAGCCTTTCAAATAGAGATGAGTCCAATAATCAATTCATGTGTTATGTGGCGGGTAGAAATAGATGGGTCAAAATAGATGGTTGACATAGATGGGTTGATGGTATCGTGTGGCCTGGAGGAACGTGGAGGGGGCACGGACCCCCCTCTTGGACCTTGCTACGCCCCTGTCACTGGTTACTGACAACAACACATTGGTTCATCAACTTTGATTCTCTCAAGTTGAATATGGATCTGCTGTCCAGTCACGTCTGCTCTCTCTCTCTCTCTCTCTCTCTCTCTCTCAGTGGTCGATACGGGGATGCAGCCTAACGTTACTAGGCAACTCACCTTCCTATATGGTCCACTGACCAATTAATTAGGACAGCAATGAGCCAATCGAGTCGGCCCTGGCTGCTGCTAACAGTACAGCTTCATACAGACAGAGCAGCCGCTGTAAATGGATACAAATGTAGCCACGGCCTGTTCCATCTGAGCACACGAATGAAACAATGTTGCAACTATCAACACACACACAGAGAGAGAGGGTGAGAGAGAGAGCGAGAGAGAGAGCGCCATGCTTCCTCGAAAACATGAGCAATGTCGGTTTCGTTATGGTTTGATTAGGCTACTACAGAATGCATTCGAGTGCATAGACTTTACTTGGCCACACGCTATCTTGTCCGGGTGTAAACGTCAAAATGTGGCACAATTGCTCTACGATCTAGGCCTAAAAAGCGTGTCTTTTTTTGTTGTTACGAAAACCAATTTGCCCAGGCCTCGCGTTAGGAGTGTGAGTATTATGTGTGCTATTAGCCAGGCTATGCCGAGGAGGGATCAGACTAGAGAGAGAGAGAGAGAGAGATCTGGGCCATAGGCTTTAGGCTACTGCCAGCCAGCCTCAGGCAGAGAGAGACCGACCCGGAGAGCCGAACTGGTTTGGAGAAAAAGCGTTTCCTCGTCGCCGGGGCGGTGTGTGTGATCGACTGTTGACTTAACGCAAAGCTCTCACAGCGGAAAAACAACCTGTCAAAACGCCACATTAGTCGATACGTTACACCACAGGCCTGCCCACTACTAGCTAGTCTGTTTACCACCAGGCAGTCGGTTGGAGTGGAGCTGTGGAAAAAGAGGAGTCGTCGCTTACCATCTTGACGATGAAATCCAGACGACGTGCAGCGGAAAAACGGGTACAAAAATGGGGGTTTTCTAATAGGCCGCAAACTCCGGTGAAGAATACAAAAATACGGTCGCGGTGGCGCTCCGTTGACGTCTCGTCGTAGATTTCCACCCCGCTTCAGACTCTCTCTCTCTCTCTCTCTCTCTCTCCCTCCTTCTCCTTTACCGAGGCTTTCACTGCAGTGGCTAAAGGGAGGGAGACCCGCTGCTGGGAGGGGACAGTAAGCGGAGGAGGAGGCTCGGTTTGACAAGCAGGCGGTGGCGGAGGGGAGGAGAGGAGAGGAGTAACCTCGCGTCACCAGGCTCTTCTCGGCGAGAAAGAGCCTGGCTCCCGCCCACAATTGATTTTGTCACCCTACTGGTTCCCGCCTAGAGCCCGCCCTAGACCGGATGGCAGCGTTTCTAGCTCGTCAACTTTCACGTTAACTTGACAATTTGACCCAAGTATCAGAATCCTCTTTCACCGTTTTGACCGGTGTGTCAGGCGGTGGTGGCGGAGATGCCATATTGCATAAACGTTTTGTTTTATGTAACGCTAGCTTTGTTTTGATCAGACTCTAGTTTAGGTAACATCACCGCGTCAAGCTAACGGCAACAAAGACGTTGTTAGGCGCATTGCCATCCGGTGTTAATTCTGGGTCCGGGGTTTACGCCCCCATGACAAAAAGCGGGGTGGAAGGTGCCCAGACTAGGAGAGGAGAGAGGGAGGCGGCAGAGGGGGGAGGTGCGTACAGTACATCCGGGAACTCGGGTGGGCTATATATATTTATATCATTATTTTTACATCCCGGGCCGTTTGTGCATGTGCTCCTCCCGGTGGTGACACCAGTGTACTGCATGCAATGGCCTACATTCACACCCAGCCCTACAGTCCTATCTTATCTTCTCTGGTTTGTGCTGCACACACTCAATCTGTACAACCAACAGATGGACTTGATTTGATGTAATCCCCGACACACCGAGTCTATTCATCCATTGCACAGACTTCTCGCTTCACAGACAGAAACTAAATCCAAGCTTAAACGCTGTGTAAGACATACAGTGAGATATGCAGTGTCTTTAGAGCAGCACTTCTCAAAAGTGGTGTCCACTGTCCAGGGAGGGACCCCACAGGGGTCCTTGACTTGAGGGGGTTCCAGGGGGGCCATCCATAAGTAACACAATGACAGAATGTATGACAATTTTAGTCACACGTTTCATACGCTTTCTGTAATAAATGATTTGCTATAAAAGCAAATAACAGATGGGGGACCCAGGGAAAAAAACTGATCAAATGTCCATGTGTGTATGTGTGTGTGTGTGTGTGTGCGTGCGTGTGTGTGTGTGTGTGTGTGTGTGTGTGTGTGTGTGTGTGTGTGTGTGTGTGTGTGTGCGTGTGTGCACGCGCGCGTGTGTGTGTGTGTGTGTGTGTGTGTGTTTTATTCGATTTCACTCTGAAATCGCATACAAAAATGAAAGTAGTAGTAGGCTATTTGGTATAGTAGAAGTAGTAATTGTAGCAGTAGTAAGTGGCTACAGAAGTAGTTGTGTAGTAGTAGTGATAATAGTTGTAGCATGGCAGTGTCGTAGTCGTAGTAACAGTAGTACTGTTGTAGTAGTAGTAGTAATAATAATACCTTAATAACAACTAGTTGTTGTCCTGAAAGGTAGGCGGTGGTTTATTCTTTATTCGGGAATCCAAAATCAAAATGTGACCTCTTTCTATACGACAGATACAAGAGAGATACATTGCAGTTACACTGCTCTGCCTGGGCTTCGTCTGTGGCAGCACATCAACGTCACATTAGCGTTTAATCTCAAAAGGCTCCTCCTGACAGCTCACAGCTGTCATTAATCTAGATATCTTGTCAGCTATCATCACTACTGCCTGATTGGATGACTTCATTCAACAGTTTCAGAGGCCCAATACAGTTTTGCTAAAATAGACAAAGCAATGTGGAAATAAGCCTTGTGCCCCGCATGCATGGCTTTTGCTGATTATTGTATTCATTGTTGTATTATCTTGATGTCCTCTGTTGTCAATGGAAGATATTGTTAATCTTTTTTGACATAACTTACCTATATTCTTAAATATGAACTTGACTTCATGTATTTGTTTACAGTAGTCTACAGCAGGGATTGCCAAACCTTTCCACCATGGCAAGGACCCCCCAAATACCATTTCTCTGGCCAACCCCCCCCCCCCTTCCTTACATTATTAATGTCATAATAAAAGTAATTTGGATGAGGAAGGAAATGATTATTCAATTATATTTGTTAATAGGCCTACTACAGTATATAATTATAGAATAAACAAACAAACACACATACACACACACACACACACATTTTCCGCCCATCCGTTTGCCATGCGTCCCCTGGCGGCCCCCAACTTGAGAACCACTCTTTTCTAGAGTCTATGCCATAGACTATGCCTATAGTCTCTACCATTGGTAGGCTATACAGTAACGTTAAATTGATAAATTTGACACAATAATGACCTCAAAAGAGTTGTCTTTTCACTATTAATAACTTTATAAACAAGAATTTCACAAAAATGTATAAGAACAATCACATATGTATCCCACAAAGTATTAAAGTTCACTACTGCAGTTCACTATTGCACCATTCAGGTATTTTTTTTGCTGCTCAGGTCAATCCCAAAATGTAATTTTAATCAAAGTAGCCTACTCCTATATTTCTACCAAAATACACACAACATTTTGATATATTATATATTTCCCTTTTACAAAAATCTTGTAGGCTATCTTGTGCATTGATCTTTGTCATAACAGTCAAAAAGCTCCATGATTTTAAGATTAATCATGAATGGTAATATTCTGACTAAATTAATGAATTAAATTGTTTCATGAACACTGATATTCATGGCTACTGTATGTGCTTTAGTAGAGGTAGAAACAACATAAATAGGAGCACAACTTCACCCAAATTACAAAACCCCATGTTACAAATATTATACTGCACAGAAAATCGTATCACAAAAAAAACGTATCACAAAAAGAATACACACTCATAATATGAGTGTGTAATCATTTTGTGATAGGATTTATAGGCTACAACAACAAGGCTACACATGTTGGGTTTCATTCCAATACACTAAATGCTACATGGAATCCATGAATCAATATTTCTAAAACATAGATGATTCTTTCTTAAAAAGAACATTTTGCAAAGACAAACTCTTAAGGTGACTCGTTAACCCATTCTTTACTTTACTTTCATCGTTTTGTAAGAGAAGATATTCATTTAAATGTTGAATGGCATTTTGTAATGAAACTCCACATGCAGACCTATGGCTTCGAAATATATAAACACAGATACACACACATCTGTACAAGCACCATTTATAACAAACACACACACCTACACACATACAGTACAGTACACACACATACACTCACACATATGTTCACAGAGGACTGAACACGCCTGAGGGTTACCAGATGCCACACAACTCAACTCTATATGGAAAAGCAGAGGAGTATGATTGTACTGTTAAAAAAATATTATTATTATTATTATTGTACAGTAATACAAAAAAATTAAAATAGTTTTTGTTGAAGCTCTATAGTGTAACTTTTGTTCTTCTGACCGCTTCTGGCAGTGAGAGTAGTATGTAAAAGTTACACACTATATAGCTTTAAAATGAATGTAAAAAGTTGGCAGTCTGGTGAGATAACATGTTTACAACACAGTTTCACGTGTTTTCAAGACATCAAGTGATATTATCTTAAATGAATGCACATCACTCCATGAGTATCAACCCTGTGTCACCTGATTCATGCAAATACTTGAAAATACTTGCATTGAAATTGTCACACCGCATTGGGAAGCTTTTGTCATATTCTACGACAAAATACAATGTTGAGAACTGAATATAGGATTAAATTACTTTAAGGTGCTACGTGTAGTATTTTAACCCCAATACATAATTATACATTTTTGAGACATAATAATTAGTATAATTACAGTAAACAAACAAGATCGTCGCTGAAAGGTTTGGCAGCCTCTATCACCCCATTTACACCTGTTTTTTTAAACCAATCATTATCCAGATATGATCTGGATACAGGTCACATTTAAAAGCAGGGTGTAAATTGAGTGTATGTGGCCTCTACTCTGCAGTTTGTGTGCCATCAGGTCAGATTTGAGGATTCATGGGAAATGTAGTCTTAACTAAACAATATGACTGGTGTGAGATAGGCGACTAATCGTCTCCACATCTACACCACGCTCATTTTGTTTACATCAGCTTGACTCTGACCCACACTGGTGTTTGAAGTGAAGACGGCTGTGTTTTTGCAGTGTACACGTGGCCTTCAATGTCCTGTCTGAGCGTCAGACAAACATCTCCTTGTTGACCCACATGAGGGTGCGCGTGTCGTTGGGTTTGCACTCGTACTGGATGCTGTTGAAGGTGTTTCCCTGGCAGTGGTCCCTCTTGTTGTAGTTGTAGTATTTCACCTGCCACACCGTTTCAAACAGGCCCGCCTCTGTGAACTGAGGGAGACACCGAGTGGAAAGATGGGTGTACTGTACACACACGCGCGCACGCACACACACACACACACACACACACACACACACACACATAGAGCACATGGACACACACACACACACACACACACACACACACACACACACACACACACACACACACACACACACACACACACACTATCTGAAAGAATCACGTTCCCCCTCCGCCCTCCCAATGGAGCTCAACAGTGACCGCCCACTTTTTCTCACCACCACAGAATTCATTCCATTCATTTCCTCCAAAGAGGTTTCCAAAAATAGTTTTAAACCTGGAACCAAGCCAAGGGGGGTCAAAAATATAATATATAAAAAATAGAGCTTTCTATCTTTTGATGACAGCGAGGATCTTTCACCGGCAGGGACACCCGCTAGAGTGCAGCGACCGGCTGACACGGACAATTGTGCCTGTATGGACGGCGCCCGACCATGCTGGAGGTAACACGGGGGCTCGAACCTACGGCCCTCGTGTTGTTGGTAGGTGAGGGAATAGACCGCTACACCACCCGGGGTGGTGTAGCGGACCAACATAGACCATGAGTCTATGTTGGAAACCCTCATTAGTGTTTTGCTCGCACCTGTGTTTACCCTGCCTTTTCCACACAAAATGGCCCCCGTGAAAAGGGTCCGTTGTGCCCTGGACTTCCTGTAGATTCTTGAGCTTTTAATGTGGTTCCCTTTGTAGGGTTGAACGGTACTTTACCTGTATGCTGATCTGAACTGGCTGCCTCTCCCCGCTCTTGGTGTGGGCCACCCCCTCTGTGTCGTACTGGCCCGTATACACCACCGACTGGGGGTCTTTAGACTGCTGCTCCAGGGGGAAGCTCACCCCTCCCACACTCATAGACCTGTGGACACCAACACAACACACACTCTTCACTGGGGAGATGAATGTCTTTTATTTATTATGAAGTGCTCCAGATGGAAAGATGGTCAACTGATGTGGTGAAAATTATTATAATTATTATTCATAATTATTATCTCCTTACTCTCTCCTGTCATTTCTTAAGCCTTTCAATTCTTTCTTATGTGCTTTCTCTCTCTCTTTCTCGTTCTCTTAGACACACACAGCAAATCTTAACACATTCACTGCCAGCCGTTTTTTTTTTTACTGTAGGTAGGTTCTGCCAGAGGTTTTTTTTGAGGATTCTGGCTCATCTTTCAAGACCCGAGGATTATTTTCTGCTAAGATTTTGTGAACACACAATATCTCAAAAGAACTAATAGAATGTGTGCTTTCTCTGTCTAAAAGAGTTAGTTTGTAGAGTTAGTAGTTATGTAAGCATTAGCAGTTGAATACAGCATGGTTTCAGCGTCTGGAAATTTATTCTGAGATAAACGGCTTTTTGTGAAATTCGATAGAACAGTCACTTTAACCATTCATTTTTGGCATCAGTAAGACGTCAGACATCTAAACAATAGTTTTGAACAGTAATTTCCTCCATAACAGCAGGAAACCCCCCTCTGCTTCCAACTCCTCCCTCCGTGGGCGTTCTCCTCCGCCCTCCTTGGCTCTGCAGCAGGTCTGTGACAAACGAGTTGCTGCTCTCTGGCTGCTGCCTGGCAGTCTGGATGGGGCTCGCTGGATGGGTTTCGCTCGTTTCTTGGCGTTTTGGTTGAGAGCTCTGATGAAGCTCTTGCGATTCTGGGCTTATTTATGGTGCGTGTTTCAAAGTGTGCATCCAGTCTATATTCTTGGAACCCCCCACCGTTGCCACCGCTGTGCGTCAGCGCGAAAGTGAAAGCGTTTTCGCCATCCATTTTACATTATGAGAACGGCTTCCTCGCGCTTTTCGCTCCAGTTTTGGCTCGCCTCTTCCTACTCTGGAGAGACATGTCGCCACTCAGTGGGTCGGTAAAATAGATTATACACATTCAATACCTCTAATATTGGTATAGGAGACGTAAAAGGGTTAGATCAACGTCCCACCGTCAATTTTTTTTTTTTTTTTTTTGACGTATTAATACGTCATTGGCAGTGAACCGTTGGATTTTTTTTGACGGATTAATACGTCATTGGCAGTGAACGTGTTAAAATGTGTTCTGTGCATTTTCTTTCTCGTTTTTAATGTGTTATTATCATTATTATTATTATTATTATTATATTACGTGCTCTTGACTGAGATAAAAACGAGAAAGAATAAGCACGCAACACATTTTAAGATTAAGTGTGTGTGTGTGTGTGTGTGTGTGTGTGTGTGTGTGTGTGTGTGTGTGTGTGTGTGTGTGTGTGCATACGTCTGTTGACAGCCATGTTTCTGCCTCTTCTGGTTTGCCTACAGTTCATGATGATGTCATAACCTGTGTCGTGATTCCCTCTCCAAATGACGATTATCGTGCAAAAGTCAGGCTCTGAAATATCCAACTGTCCTACATGAGCGCTCTTGTGCCAAATATAGGCTCGCTCGGTCACGCATGCAATAAGGCATCATGTGATGGTCCATTGATTTGAGGGCCTGCTCATGAAACACAGCTGCTGCAGACCCACTTTACTGTAGAGTTCATGCAGACATGTCAAGCAACAATGAGTAGCCATGTGTGTAGTACTTTCGTGTGGCCACACAATTTGTCTTCATCACAACACAAGTTATGACATCATCACGAACTGTAGGCAAACCAGAAGAGTCTTCATCACAACACAGGTTATGACATCATCACAAACTGTAGGCAACCCGGAAGAGTCATCATCACAACACAAGTTATGACATCATCACGAACTGTAGGCAAACCAGAAGAGGCTTCATCATCACAACACAAGTTATGACATCATCACAAACTGTAGGCAAACCAGAAGAGTCTTCATCATCACAACACAGGTTATGACATCATCATGAACTGTAGGCAACCCGGAAGAGTCTTCATCTCAACACAAGTTATGACATCATCACGAACTGTAGGCAAACCAGAAGAGTCTTCATCATCACAACACAGGTTATGACATCATCATGAACTGTAGGCAACCCGGAAGAGTCTTCATCTCAACACAAGTTATGACATCATCACGAACTGTAGGCAAACCAGAAGAGTCTTCATCATCACAACACAGGTTATGACATCATCATGAACTGTAGGCAACCCAGAAGAGGCAGAAACAGCCGGTGTCTGACTGACACATTAGGTTACAGTCTTAATCTGTGGTGGATTTGACATGCGGCCAATGGAGCTTTATGCTGCCTTCAAGTGCTTCTGCTGAACTCCTAACTGCCGACGACTTGTTGAGCATTCCAGCGCTTTTGGTCAGAATAACCATTGAGCCCTATGACAAAAGTAGCATCGATTTTGGGGTTTTTGTTTTTTAAGAAACCGTGGGGACATTTACGAGCATGAGAAAATGTGCACCAGGTGTGCTACTAACTGATGTTTTAAAATGTGTGACAAACAAAACGTGAAACTAGAAACTATTCAGAGATAGCACCTACCTCCAAGCCATAAGGCACTTGAATTTGCACTGACACATTACATTACCGTTGTCACTTCAAACTGTATGCACCTTAAACTGTATGCACTTTCTACTGATATGCTGTAGCTGAGAACTGTTCCTGTATGTTTCCTGTCGTTGGCTGCTATGTTTTTTGTTTGTCTCTGAGAGTGAACCAAGACAAATTCCTATCAACTCTTGTTGACATGGCAATAAAATCTTTGAATCTTTGAATCTATATCATAATTATTTGCAAATACAAAACTTGATATAATAACATATTTCCATGCTCTCCGCCCTCTAAAACATCACATCTGTAACGGCGGCCGGTTCATGCGCGTTCAGCTCGTAATTTCCGACGGCACTTGAAGGCAGCCTTGAAATCTGGACTTGCCTTCTGTTGCGTTTAGGTCTCTCTCCGCATGCAAGGAAATGAGACTCTTTGTTTTTCTAATTCACTGTCACCTCAAGAAAATGTTGCTTTAACTATCAATGGAGATTGTGAAAATGAACTAGAATATTGGCGCCCTGGCGATAAAGCAGAGAATGATATACAGGCTGTAGCAGGCACGGTTCTACCTACGGGGGGTGCAAGAGCATGCATGCATTGCACCCTCAGTTTAATATTTGGCACCTTCAGTTAAAATTGGAATAATAGGCTTGTGCCTAAATGAGAGGCTTCAGAGGCTGTAGTGGGCTCATTTTTAAAGCTAGAGTGAAGAGGCTGCATCGTATAAAACTAGAAGACAACCTACATGTCATTCTATCTTGTCGGCAAAGATAGCGAAATAATGCTCCAAATGTAGGGAGGCGTGCACACACAACGCGTGTGAACGCTTTGGAAATCATGTGGAGAGTGCGTCCATTGTGCACAAAATACAGCGCACGGCAGGGCCGCTGGAAGTCATTTTAAGCAGGGGGTGCTGGGAGGAAGGGACTCTCGGTGGGGCCCGCTAGGGCCCCGCCGAAAAAAATGTGGGCGTTTTTTTTTTACATTTTTTTGCCATATTTAGAGGAATATCTCATTTTAAATCAACATTAGGATACTGTTGTGATGTAATTATTCAGTATTTTCTCCTTTTCTCACTCATTCAGAGCAAAGAGGGAGATATATAGCATGATGATAATGCTCTATATCTCCCTATTTGCTCTGAATACACCAGTTAACATGACACAGACTTAACATGATAGAAATATTATCAGCAAACTTAATGACTAGACTAATTATTCTGATCTGAATGGCATATATCAAGAAACATTGACTCCTCTCTTTGCTGTATAGTGGGAGGTGCATTTTTGAGTAGGCTATTAAAATAGCATGTCAAGTTCACATTTCTTTATTGCCAGATTAAACAATTCGTATTGGTTGTTGGTTGGTTCAACACAACATGTGCGTGCATGCGCGCTTCTTCTTCTTCTCTAGCCTACAAGCATGTAACTTCCTTGATTGTTATTGTTGATAATTCTATTTAAATAGGCTACATTTTCATTTCCCGAAACATTCTTAAACAAGAAAGGAACATAGTGCACTGCAAAATATTTTTAATTACATTTGTAAAAAAAAAAAAAAAAAAAAATTGGGGGAAAAAATCTAGGGGGTGCTGCAGCACCTGCAGCACCCCTACTTCCCGCGGGCCTGGCGCACGGAGCATTTTTTGTGTGTGCTTTGTTTTGTTTCCCCCTGCAGTCGCGTGCAGTACTGCAGTACAGTCCAAGACACAACGACCACACGGACGGTAGCCAGCTGGTTTCGTCCGTTTGATGTTGTTGACTGTGAACATGAAAGCCAGATGATTGCCAATTCTGGGAGCAGCGGAGGTTGAGGATCCCTCTGGGAGAAGAGGTAGGAGGAGACAAGAGTGAAAAGACGAGCATCGCGCTTTTCCTCCAAATGTTCAACTTAAAAACAAACAAAAGACGCCACCAGCGCTTAAACGCCAGGTGCGTTCCTTGAAAGAGGAATGCGCTTAGCGCGTACTTACATAGAGAATGAATTGCGGAAAGGCGCTGGCAGCTCAAATAAGCGCTTTTTGTTTGTGAACGCAGCCGAAATTTTGCAGAGGGAAAAAGTGGCATGGCCATCTTAAAGGGGTCCCTTGACCTCTCACCTCAAGATATCTGAATGAGAATGGGTTCTATGGGTACCCACGAGTCCCCCCTTTACAGACATACCCTACTTATGCCGGGGGGACACACCAGGAACTTCTCCGAAGCGTTGAGTAGGAGCCTGGCCATTCACACCAGAGAAGCGCTCCGTTTTGCTCCGCACCTCGCTCTGTTTTGCTCCGCCCCGGTGACAACTTGTACCGACTTCATGCCTGGCTGCACAAGGCTGCATGCCATTTTTTGCATGGAGCATTAGGCTAAGTGTATTTTCGCCTATTGAATATTCTGCATACTGGGGCCCTTAAAACAGTCTTGGAACTGCATAAATTGGGTATGACTGCAAAGCTGAGACTCTTTTGGATTCAATGAGCCAAAATGTATTCATCTGTAATTATGTATTATGGCAGTATAGCCATTTCATAGTGAGACCATTTTTCTAAACTTGACCTTATGTTCATCGGGGTCGACCATGGGACGGGTAACACCTACACTATTTTTCATTGCTGTTGCTAGCACGCACCCCCACTAAATTCAGATGCACCCCAACTAATTTTGTTCTGGACCTGCACTAGCCTTTGACTTCATAAAGCATATAGGCTATTTCACCAAAAATATCTGTAGCTTAATTATAAATCAGAAAGATGTTCGGTTAAATAATTATACTGTAGGCTATTTTACTGCGGAAAAAACATAATTTGTACAAAATTATATAGGGTTAAATTCAGATTAGGCTATCTATGTTGGTTGTCTAAGGAAAACTTTACAATATGGTCGCTATAAACTCATTATTAGTATCACAGACACACAAGTCGCAACAACACAATCTCAATTTTCTTGGATATATCTGTCTTCTTCTGAGAGGTACAATAGCCTTCCAAAAACCCATTCCATCCCATAATATTCTCATGGGTTATATAGCCTAACCTGTGTAGCCTCATCAGAATTAGTCCAGGCAAAGTAACTCATTTTGGAACCAAAAAACAAACTAATTGTAAAAGAATTTTTTGCAGCTTAGATCATTTCTATGAGGTGTCCAGAACAACATACTAAAAGTCCTAAGAAATCCTAGTTGAGGAAATATGTTTAATTCTCATCAATCCAAGATGTGTGCCAGTAAGGCCAGACAACAATACACCCCAATGGGGCTATTTTTTTCCTTTACTCCTATCAAAATAAAACTTTATACAATGAAAGTATCCATGAAAAGTAACATTTTTTGTATTACAAGTTTCTTTGAAAATGAATTTGAATATGCAAATGAGCTATACACTAATCGAATATAGGCTACCCAAAATATACCCGCATAGGGAGTAAAGAAAAAAATGAAGCCTATCACAATCAAACCTCACACAGTGAAAGTATACATGAAAAGGAACTTTTTTGTTTTACAAGTTTCTTGGAAAAATCTATTTTAAATATGCAAATGAGCTCAAAACTAGGCCTAATTGACTTGTCCAATAAGCCATAAAGTCACAAGTAAAACAGGGGCCAAATAACTAACACATTCATGTCTATTCAGTAAGTTAACCTATGCATAAACAAGATAAATTTGAAGTCACTTGCCACACTTACCTGGGTCACTTGCCACAAAAAGACTTATATTGACCTTAAGAATTGATTGCACAATCTTGCCTCCAGTTGCTTTCTAAATTATTATTTTTTATTTGCAAACAAGCCTAACCAGATAGAAATGTCTAGTTAGAGGGAGGTACGGTGGTGCAGTGGTAAGCACTATCGCCTCACAGCTCATAGGTCGTGGGTTCGATTCCCACCTGGGGACGAGGTGAACGCTGAAGGAATGCGTGCCTCGAGTGCCCACCGCCCGGGTGGGGTCGGCAAAAGGGCCTTTCTGTGTGGAGTTTGCATGTTCTTCCCGTGCCTCCTGGGGGTTTGCTTCATATAGGAACCCCCTTCACAAAAACATGCAATATCCTGGTTGCTAATGTGGTTCCTCCTCTGGTCATTAAGGGCGCCTGTTCAGATGGAGGGGAAGTGGTTGGAATAGCGTGAACCTCCGACGTGCTATGTCCTACCGGTGAAGCTTCCTCTGTCAGGTGAAAAGAAGCGGCTGACTGACTGCCCATGTCTCGGAGGAAGCATGGAGCCAGTCTCGGCTCTCCCCAGATCGGCAGAGGATGGAGTAGCAACCAGGATTGAGAAATCAAATGAGCACTAATGGGGGATAAAATGGGATAAAAAATTGGCGGGGGGGGGGGGAAGAAGTCTAGTTAGAAAGGAGTTGGTAACTTAAAATGTTCCGATTGGGTTTCTAGCCTAGATATTGCTGTTGCTAGCTTCTCATAACACTGCAAAGCTACTTTACAAACGGTGGAAGTCTGATGTGTGGCCCGCCTGGTCTGAAATACTTGCTTACTACAAAAACAGAAGCAGTTTTGGTGTCTGGCAAAATTATTTAAAGAGCTGGAATGTCTGGAAAGTGTGTCTATCTGGTTTTTCATCTGTCTTCTATATGTGAGAGTGAATCGTTTAGTTGGTAAGAATGACTTCTGCCTGTTATCTCGTAATCTTACCAACAATACCAATTATTTGTAAATCTACCAGCCCAAAATGTAATCTCACCACGTTACTAATGACTAAGATGGCTATTCTGACTTTCTGTCATGTCATTAGGTTAGGCTTGTTCGCAAATAAAAAATAATAATTTAGAAAGCAACTGGAGGCAAGATTGTGCAATCAATTCTTAAGGTCAATATAAGTATTTTTGTGGCAAGTGACCCAGGTAAGTGTGGCAAGTGACTTCAAATTTATCTTGTTTATGCATAGGTTAACTTACTGAATAGACATGAATGTGTTAGTTATTTGGCCCCTGTTTTACTTGTGACTTTATGGCTTATTGGACAAGTCAATTAGGCCTAGTGTTGAGCTCATTTGCATATTTAAAATAGATTTTTCCAAGAAACTTGTAAAACAAAAAAGTTCCTTTTCATGTATACTTTCACTGTTTGAGGTTTGATTGTGATAGGCTTCATTTTTTCCTTTACTCCTATGCGGGTATATTTTGGGTAGCCTATATTCGATTAGTGTATAGCTCATTTGCATATTCAAATTCATTTTCAAAGAAACTTGTAATACAAAAAATGTTACTTTTCATGGATACTTTCATTGTATAAAGTTTTATTTTGATAGGAGTAAAGGAAAAAAATAGCCCCATTGGGGTGTATTGTTGTCTGGCCTTACTGGCACACATCTTGGATTGATGAGAATTAAACATATTTCCTCAACTAGGATTTCTTAGGACTTTTAGTATGTTGTTCTGGACACCTCATAGAAATGATCTAAGCTGCAAAAAATTATTTTACAATTAGTTTGTCATAAAACGCTACTTTGCCTGGACTAAATAGGTTATCCAGGACCTTACCAGATAATATCATGTAGGTAGGCTATCTCATGTGATACTCATTATGGCTTCATAGACTGGCCATGTCATGCTGCATAATGTCTAAAAAAATGTATAGGATATGTCCGTGAGGTCAGGAGGATAATCCACGCCTGTACGGTGAGAATCAGAGAGGGCTACCTACGTGGCTTCCACCGCCCCGGGCTTGACGACCACCTCGACCCGGTACTTGGAGCCGGTGAGCAGCTTGATGGTCCGCGTCTGGCCGAAGCGCGCTCCGTCAGACTTGAAGTAGACCGCGCCGTTAGCGGGAAGCATCTTCAGGGAGACCCCGATCCTGACGAGCTGAGGCACGTCCGCCATGATGCCCGCGCTCCGCTGTTTGAACCCCGCACACCTCCAGAATCAGCGTGCGTGTTTTGTGTGCGTGTGTGCGTGGCTCATAGGCTACTGCTGTGTGGAGCATGGTGTGGAGAGCGGAGGATTTGGAATGTGTCGCTGTGTAATCCCAACACACTAATCCCAGCCAATCCAATAGCCTATCTCTCCCCCCCGCCTCACTCTCTCCCCCTCTCTCTCTCATTCTCTCTCTCTCTCTTTCTCTCTCCCCCTCTCTCTCAGTTAAATTTCAATTCAATTCAATTTTAATTCTCCCTCTCTCTCTCCCTCTGCCCCTCCCTACATTTCTAATCAATTTCATTATCACCCCCGCCCTCCTCTCTCTCTCTCTCTCTCTCTCTCTCTCTCTCTCTCTCTCTCTCTCTCTCTCTCTCTTAAAGCTCTCTCTCTCTCTCTCTCTTAAAGGGATACTCCACCCAAAAACAGTGCTGATTTATTTTGCACATTGCATAATGATACACATATCGAAAAACTGAACAGTTTTACAGGCATTCTTTTAATTTGACAGTTATTGAGAGTTGATTAGAGTTAAATTGTGGACCACTGGAGGAAATGTAGAATATGCCATGGCAAAACATTATCTTGATGCAAACCATGGTTCTCCATCTACCCCCAGGTTTGTTGGGATAGAACAGGTCACATGCTCCACCTAGAGGGGGAAACCTCCCCAAACTCCTGTCCCAAAGAGAGATGTTTTGGATCCATCAATTGAACAGCATGCAACCTAAGGGACTCAATTGATGACTTTTCATATCACCCTTTCTTATAAAGAGATAGGTGACTTGGCTATAGTTTCTATTTTCTACTCTGGTTCCCCTATTTCCTTGGTTTGTTGTTGTCCATACGTGTTGCTGTTGATATTTAACTTTTTCCTTTCAGCTCCTTGTCAATCTCTGGGTCTGAGCAGATTGTCCTTGATTTATCATAGTATTGTCTACAATTCCTTGTTGTCTGTATGCCTTGATGTTGATCCAAGTGTCCCTAAACTTCAGAATTCTTGTCAAACGTGATTTTCTTAGAATATAGCCAATGTCACTATTATAAAAATGTACTGTGTCTATGCAACTCTTTATGAAGTCACTGTTGTATCATGTACTTTTTTCTATATTGTATTGCTATATTTCTATGTTGTATTCACTTTAAGCAAGTACCTCCCCCTACACAGGTGGGGATGATTATTTTACCTGCATTATAAAAAGAGGCTGGTACCATCATTTTGTATGATGCTCTGATGAAGGCCCATGGCCGAAACGCGTCAGTCTAGCCTGAAATAAAAATGGAAACCTGAGCAAAAGTCTTGCATTTTACTTTTTGGAGTGCCGCTATTCTCACTCATCGAGTGATTTTTTTCCTACATGGGTCTGTTTGTTTGTTTCCATTTTTGTCCCACTGATGATGTGATGTCATCAGTGACATCCTTATTGACCAAAATCATCTTATGACATCACTGATGATGTCATAGGCACTGATGATGTCATAGGCATTGTGACATCATTAGTGGAGATACCTCAGGATCATCAACTCGAGCTCTTGAGAAAAGGGCTATGACTAACTGCTGAGAAAAAGAGGCCGAGCTGCATGCGAGCTGCAGGGTGGGCGAGGCTGCATAACAGCCGAGCTAGCGAGCCCACACAGCGGGCGAGCCTAGGAATCGAGCATGCGTAGTGCGCCAGATGCCTAGTAACTCAAATCAACTCACAATAACTGTCAAATTAAATGAATGACTGCAAAACTGCTTACACTGTTCGGATATGTGTGTGAGATTATACACTGTATAATCTCACACACATATACATTGGATATGTGTGTGAGTCACACACATATCCGATGTATATGTATAATACTGTATACAGCAGGGGTGGCCAAACTTTTTTGGTTGTGGGCCGCATACAGAAAAATATAAGGAGTCACGGGCCAAACAATATTAAGCGCGGCAACAACAACAAAATTGGACCAGAAAACCCTTGTGCCATCAAAAATTGAATTTCTACCTAAATAATATGACACATAATTTATTGATGCGCTCACCTATTACAATGGGTATTTCTGTATGTTATCAAATTTTCTTCTCCTGTGCCAACAGGTTAAGACAGAGATAATTTAATATAACATTAGTATTAAACATTAATTCATTTTTTTTTTTTTTTTTTTATAAATAGACCATGTCAGGGTGCCCAAGTATAACCCATTTTCAATGGTTTTAAATTGAAAAAACGAAATGGGGGGAATCCGTTTTTTTGTTTTTGTTTTTCAGTTTCTTTTTCATAATGTTTTTGTTTTTCCGTTTCTTCCCCCGTTTTCGTTTTCGTTTTCCGTTTTAAACTTTGAAACAGAAAAACGGAAAAACGTTTTTAGTAAAAAAATAAATAATAATAATAATCTTTTTTTACATTTTTTTTTTTTTTGTAAATTCATGGCGGGCCACTTAAAAACGGGCAGCGGGCCGCAGTTGGCCCGCGGGCCATAGTTTGGCCACCCCTGGACAGTATGTACAAATAACTCAGCACTGAAAATCGGTGGTGTTCCTTTAAATTTAAATTCAATTTCATTTTAATTCTCTCTCTCTGATTTTCCATCCCATAATAATCTCAATGAGTGACAGACATAAACCAGTCATTCTCCCTTGTGCGGTAAAGTGTTGCTGTCGCTGTCCGTGGTTTAATTGTTTATTTTGTTTATTGTGGATCCCCATTAGTCTACACCAAAGGTGAGACTACTCTTCCTGGGGTCCAAACACATAAAATACAAACATAAAAATCCACTCTTCATTTTGCTCTCAGAGTGCACCAGATTAATGCATTTTACTTTAAAATGTACCAAATTTCTTTGTCCACGGGGGGCACAGCCCCCCCTGGAAACCCCCCAGTCGGGGTTCACTATGGACCGTGATGGTGCAACCCCTGGTTGGAAAACCTAGAATCGCCTATGCCCCTGTCCAATCACTACCAGCCACCACCTGCAACGCCGAGCTCCCCCTCAGGGTCAAAACACATGAAGGTGTGAAGGGCAGACATGGCAGTCTGGACCACATAGGAGCTGCAGGTGAACAAGTCAAAATACCTGTTATGGGGAAAGGCTCAGGTCATGTAGAACAATATATACCATTACATTATCAATTACCTTTATTGATCTCTCTGACACAGTACTGTCATCCGTGTTTGGAGGGTTACTTTTAAAATGTATCCCACTCTAGATTACTGAATACGTGCCCTATAATGTAATTTGCAACGTATTCCATTAGATTACTCAAATTAGCCTAAGTAACGTATTCTAAATACTTTAGATTACTTTTTGAATACTTCAAAATGTATCTTGTTGAGCCCATTTGTCTGGGTCACTCTGAATGTAGTTAACACTTGCTTAGGCCTACATGGACGGATTATTTACAGTGTCCGGGCTGTGTGTCTCCTCAGACATTGCCATTGTCTTGTGGCAGGTGCACTGCACGTGCATTGTTACAAATGTTTATCTGTTTATTGGAAATGCGTGCCTCATATTAATTTTAGAGCAAATTAAACAAAACAAAGTAATACCTTAAATTAATACATTTTTAAAGACTATAGTAACTGTATTCAGAATATCACCAATTTAAAATGTAACCCTAATGGAATACAATTCCTTATACTGTATTTTCTATTTTGAATACATGTATCCTGTTACTCCCCACCACTGCCTGTCACATACACAGTGTCACATGACGGTTGGCTAGATGAAAAAAGTTTGCAGCCTTGGAGGAAGGCTCCTTCCTGTCAGTATGTGGTTTGGTTTTTTTAGCAACCAAAAACTGCCCCTGCTCTGATTGGCTGGCAGTAGCAGAGAGTTTGCATCATCTTCACACCTTGTGGCCGTGCAGACTCAGAATGGACGAAAAACAGGAACCCACATTCTGTCAGTCTCCTGTACAGACAACATTAGAAAGTCCGTTTGTCTGATCGGGATGTGAGTTGAGGTAAGGATCCTACCAGGAAACATTAGACCTGTTTGATACATGAAGTATGGAGAATAAGTGTTGTCTTTGTATGACTTTTATGACTGTGATGATGATCTGAAATCTTTCAGGATATGTATTCGATGCTCACAGATGTGATGATTCATTGGATAATTGTACTCAGATTTCCAAAATTTTACTTTGGAGTCAAAGTGATCCTTCTCTAAGAATGTTTTCTTTTAGTGTTGACAGATCAAATCAACACTAGGTCACAAATTAGACCGCTGCCAGACCATATTTCACATCTTCCTTTCATGAGGAAGTCAATGACGAAGCAACGATGGCGGGGGATACAGAGTCCCTCTTTCAAACTAAAATGCTCCTTATCACTGCGCTGGAGGATTTGGGAAAGAAGGAGTTCAGGAGCTTCAAGTGGTTCCTACGGCAGCCTGAGATCCTGGAAGGCTGTCCAGCCATCCCAAAGAGCCGACTGGAGAAGGCAGACAGGGAGGACACTGTGGATCTGCTGGTCCAGACCTACAGCCAACACTCTCTGGAGGTGACCAAGAAGATTTTGACGAGGATCAACAGGAATGATCTCGTGCTGAGTTTGTCAAGCAGCAGCTCAGGACCTGAAGGTACATCATGGGGTGATAAAAATACAAACGTGAGAAACAGAGATGTCACAACTGTCTAATGAGGTTCTAATTAAACACTGGTAACATTTTATTTGGATAGTCAAATATTGACACTAAAATGATCAAGTCACAAAAAGTAGATGCAAGTGTTGCTTGCCTATTTAGTCTTTCTCTACAAACTTTGTAACCCTCTCTAACATTAACATTAACCCCAACCCTAACCCTTTCAAATTGGCAAAGGATCACCTCACCTATCTTGGCTTGACCATACCCAGAGATTCTAAACTAATATTCAAGTTGTACTTCGCAGAATTTGTTTCACGGCTTAAACAGTGTAAAGAAAACTGGAAAATCCTGCCCCACTCCATGACTGGCCGTATAAACTCAGTTAAGATGGTCTCTCTTCCTAGGTTCATTTGTCTTTGTCAAAATCTTCCCATCTTTCTCACATCAGCTTTTTTCAAAGAACTGGACTCCGTTATTCTGTCCTACATTTGGAATTATAAGCAGCACAGAATTTCGAAAAATTCACTTGCAAAAACTCACGTCTGAGGGAGGGCTGGCCTTACCAGTATTTAGGCACTACTACTGAACTACTAGGGCTCTGATGTACTGGCGACAAGGCACTCCGGGTAACTTAACTTCTGGGGCCCCCCTGTGGCTGAAAATGGAGGCCAGCTCCATTGTCAACTCATCCTTGCCAGCCATGCTATTTGCTACGTTAGAAAGACCTGGGACCTTAGACATTTTAAATGTAAGTTTTGTTATGAAAAACTCCGAATTTTAAACCAAGTTAGGAGTGTTCTGAATCTATCCGATATTTCTGTCCACACGCCAATTTGTTTCAATAATTCTTTTTTGGCTCCATGGTCAGACAGAAACTACCATGCCTGGAGTGAGAAGGGGCTAATTTCCATGAGAGACCTATACATAGATGGTCAGTTTGCATCGTTTGATCTACTAAAGAGGAAGTTTGAGTTGCCCGGCACAAACTGGTTCAGATTCCTGCAAATCAGAAATTATGTTCGATCCAAGATTCGCACCTTTGAGGCTCTCCCAAATGAACATGCTTTTTTCGATGTATTGCTGAGCCCTTCTCACTCCAAGCACCTAATCTCTAGATTTGTATGTCTGTTTAACAACTGCAACACAGCCTCTACGGAGAGGATTAGAGAAGCATATGGCAGGGGGAACTTGGTATTGATTTATCTGACATTATCCACCTTATTTTTGAATGCCCCACTGTAAAATAATTATGGGTGCAAGGTCCGGTCTAGACTGACTGATTGATTGTTGCAGCTGGCGCATTTCCTCGTTAAAACTCCGACGCTGGAAAAAAAGTTGCTTGTCAGAATAAATAACATTCGTTTGACGACTTATTTGAGGGAATATAATAATTTGATCTATCACATCCGCTATTTCTGTTGCTCTTTGAACCACTCGAGATATTTATCGACGAGATTTTTGCCAAGGTGGATACGATTTGCTCCGTTCGCCTGCAGCTGTCGTTTACAGACGGGCTATGTAACGGGGGAGGGGGCTGGGAAGATTACACCGGAAGCAGCCCACCGGGGCCCGCCGTCTAGGAGGGCCTGAGGCTCTGAGGTATTTTTATTTTTTATTTTTTACAGTGCACCTGAACGCAACATGCAAGATAGGCCTACCTGCTGAATATGTGTCCAAATGTTCATGTCATTCTTGTCAATACTCAACTTCTGTTATAACATTTCAGTCTGGAATATGGAATATCTTTAAATAATCGTTATGACTAAAAGGCTAAAAGTAATCTCATGTGTAAGAAATTACTGTTCTACATTGAGGAAGTTTGAAGTAAAAATGTAAATACTTAACTCGTTTGGTTTTGGATTTATTTAGCTTCAAGAGTGCATTACAGTACAAATTACATGGAATAACAATTGCCACGATTTTATGTCACTCCATCCGTGGCTGTACCACATCTAGCCACAACCCAGGGATGCCTGCCCCCGCATTTGCCACACGCCGCATGTGGTCCAGGGCCGAATTTGCCCTTGTTTTTATACCAGCAACTTATAGAGTGTGAGCGGTATCATTTCAGATAACATTCTCTCTCTCTCCCTGTCTCTCTGCCTCTCAAACTCTCTCCCTCCCTCCGTTTCTTTCCCTCTCTCTCCCTCCCTCCCTCTCTCTATCTCTCTCTCAGTGGATGTCAGTGATGTCGGGGAGAGTTCAGAGAACAGAGAATCTTCCTCCAGTCAGCCACAGTCTGCTCCTCTCCCTCAGCTTCCCACTGACAGCAGTCAGACTGAAGGTAAAGCTGGCAACTTCTATCATTTCAGATTCAGATCACTTTATTTTTATGCTAGAAGGAAAACACATGCATGTAGCTTGAGTTTCTGTTTATTTTGAGCCTCATTGGCCTCTTTTACACCTGGCATTAAAATGTGTTCTGGGTGATGGGATTGCAATGGGACCGTGTTTGACCACATGAAAATAGGCTACAGCTGTAAATGCAGTAAAGAAGCTTTTTACTCCAGGCAGGTTGGGGGAATGTGGGTACATCAAAAGGAAACTCTAACTCTTCATGACAAAGTCACTTCTGTGATGCATTGACCATCACAGGCTGTGTGTGATTTGACTTTAAAGCATGGAGCAGTATGTCTGTAAACGTATAGTCATTGGTTTGGTTCTGAGAAGGGAAAGACATTTTGTGATCTTTTGTTACTAATTTCCAGTAGCGTGTGGTGGTGTGTGAACAAATACTTTAATTCATACTGTAGGTCTACACACTTTAGTCATACGTCAAATGAACTATGGAAAAAATATGTATGATATTGACGCTCTGCTGGCCCTGACAGCACACCACTGCTGATTTCTGTCAGGTCTTTGCTAAATCAACTCTGAACTGTGTGGACAATGCTGCCCAACTAACCAGTCTAACTAAGTATAAGTCAAGTCTAACTAACCAGTCTCCAACCAATGACTCATCTCTCTGTGTGTTCCATGCAGAGCAAACTGTGGGAGATGCTGTTAAAACCCTTAAGGAAACAGGAAGCAGGACAACCACCGCACAGACTGGAGGCGTCGTCATTATACCTGACTTGACTGGAGCTAAACTTGAAGGGGCTAATATAATCTTCAATATCAGCACTAACGGTAAATAGTTTGCTGGATTTTATGTATGCAATATCTTTCTGATTATTCTGCAATTCAGCTCTCAGACTTCACAGCCTCAGTAGATGATGAGAAGGTGTTCAGGTTCTCTGACATGGTGACACACTCATCTGCCCTGAGGCCAGATTAGCTACTGTAAGCTTTAGCTTCCTATCAATATGACCTAAAAATAAGTTTAACATGAAGCACATGGCCTCAGTTTCAGAACCAGCCACAGAGAGAGGAGCAGCGGCAGGTCCCTCATCCCCTCCTGATGATGTCACTGAAGACGTGAAACTAGGTGAGCTCAAAACATTTCAGAAGATACAGAAAGACATTGATCAAGAGAGGAAGGGGGCCCACAGAGACTGCTTATGCCCTGTAGGCTATAGGGCCCAAGAATTGGGTGCTATATAAGAACTGTGTTGCTTTCACACAACACACAGTAGCAACTAAGGGTGGCTAGTCGACTCTTAATTGCCACTACTAATTAACATGATGGGAATGAGAACAAGAGGTAATTATGAACTGAGAACTGAACAGCAACAGTCATATACTGTATATTAACCTGAAGACCTCAATAAATTTGATCTTAGTGAGGAGATGTGGTCCACTCTGTTGCTAGGGATGATGCTCTTTTTAAACGCTGTGATTAGTCGACCAGGAAGAATCCAGTCATTCAGAATGCACACAAGGAATCAGAAGTGATAATCACAGTTTAGTCTATA
Source organism: Poromitra crassiceps (assembly GCF_964638095.1). Lineage (NCBI taxonomy): Eukaryota > Metazoa > Chordata > Actinopteri > Beryciformes > Melamphaidae > Poromitra > Poromitra crassiceps. The sequence goes on along the minus strand of NC_139633.1, from coordinate 7,853,179 downwards.
AAAGTGTGGTTTACTTATACTGTACCATCAAACATGAATGTAAGGAAGTTGTGTTGAGTTTCGCTGGATCCAGGTAAGAGATCGCCACGGGTGATCGATCAGAACCACAGAGATGTCTTTCAACCTTTATTGAAATATCAGGCAGATAGGAGCAAAGCAGAATCAACATACAGGGAGAGGTAGCATAGCATAGCATAGTAGAACATCGCTTTTATACCCTACTACACATTCGAGGTATGACATCATTGATGACCTCACAAGTCTGACATCACACAATTACAATCAAGAGACAGCCTAGACCGTCTGACATCACCGATGACCTCACAGGGGAAACTCTGACATCATTGCCGATCAGGCGCGGACTGCATAATCGGGCACGTCGGGCAAATGGCCTGGCCTGGCCTGCAAAAAAAAAAAAAAAAAAAAATTCTTTGGTGCCCGCAGTCAGGCCACTCACTGAACAGCAGGCCAGGCGCCGCCTACTGGTTTACTAGTGGTTTTATTACTTTATTCAGGGTTAAAGTGGGTGCATCTCATTGTAAAATTGGACTCGGCCCAAATTGGGCTTCAAACGGCCCAAATTGGGTTTCAAACGGCCCAAACCTGGCTTCAAACGGCCCAAATTGGGCTTCAAACAGCCAAAATCTGGCTTCAAACGGCCCAAATTGGGCTTCAAACGCGCGTTGGCCCGTATCGGCCTGGCCTGCTTGGTATCTAATGCCCGGCCTGAATTTTTTTCCCAGTCCGCCCTGCTGATGATGTCACGGCAGTGACGTCATCGTTGGGTCGTGGGCGCGCATCTGGTTCGTGGGCGCCTCCAGGCCTGGTCTCAGGACCTTTCCTCCAGCCTTTTCTACAATGAAAATCCCTGTTTAATCAATTGTTAGAGTAACCTGATGATTTAGACAAAATATAACTTTTTAATACTTGCATGGTCCTCACTGATCTGGGTGGATGCAGTAATGGTATTTGATTTAATAGTATTAGTACTGATGATTTATGGACTATATTGTCAAGAAGCAGGCTGGAATTGTTATGCACATTGTGAATAGTATAAATAATAGCCTACAAACGAGAAAGAAATAATAGACAATATAATAAAGATAATAATTATTATTTTATTTCATTATGATGCACTATTTTGTTGTTTTATTGGACTCTTGTGATCTGAAGAGAAAGTGGTAGTATCTCTTTAAGAGACAAGCAATGTGATTTCGTGTTATCGCGAGACTAAGGAAGAGAGTTGAGTGTGTGTACATGCCTTGCCTTGCGTCTCCATGTCTGGTGGCTTCAGAAAAGAAAGGAAAAAGGAAAATAGTGCCAACATAAAGTTGCCAGAAGAGAAAACGAATCCTGTCAAGTTTGTTTCAAGTTTGCATGTTCTGCCTTCCAGACATTTTTTTTTAACAGTGCACCTGAACGCAACATGCAAGATACCCGCTGAATAAGTGTCCAAGGGCCCTATCTTCCCAAAAGCGGTAATTTAGCGTTTGTGCTCGTTTAATGCAAATTGGGGGTGGACACAAGCACATGCCTGTTATAATTGTACTGGGCATAGGCGTGCCACATGCCAAAGCAAGCATTTCAGCGCTAAAATGTGGGGATAGATGGCATTATCCTATCGTCAGCAGCGCACTATTACTTTGCGCTAAGAGCTTTGAAAAGGACCTCTTATCTGCTAAAACACTCGCTGCGCTTGATCCCGCACCATAATCTCTGCGCTGCGCAGCGCAGAAACATCATTACGCACGGACGTGCCACCCCAGGACATCAAATTCTGCTGCTAAAATTGGGTAACCACTAACCAGCAGATTATTCGGTAAGGCAATCAACTATAATTGACTAAGAAACTTTATCACATGCAAGGAGGGGTTATGGTAAATGAATTGAGAAAACTGGTACCAATAGGCTATTCACCTTCACCTGCTATAACCCGGATGGTCGTTGGCAAAACAGCCGATCTGGCACAAGCCTCGGCACGAGTCGAGTTTTAATTGAGTCCACTGTAAATCCTCCAATCTTTTCTTTTGTCTCCGCGTTTACCCGCTGCAAACACGTTTCTATTGTCTCCCTGACTCTCTCCAGTCAACAAAATAATCTGAATTGCATCAAAACTCAGATGTTTTTAACAGGTATATGATGGTGTCGTTATGAGATAGGGATAATATATACAGTTAATAATAGGCCTACACCTATTCAAATTACTCATGGGGAGAAGTACAGCATGCCTCACGCAAATTGTATTACATGGACTGCGAGACGGGAATCTGATTGATGTAACGCCCAGGCATTGCCAGGCCACACCTGTGAGTAATTCTGGTGGTTAACACCGCCCAAATCCCGTTTGCGCCGTGCATAAAGGATTTGGCATGCCTCTAATCTGCGTTTGCGCCCGTTGTTGTGACGAGTTATGCTTCCCCGCATCACCATGCATCGCCACCATATTTTGGGTCTGTTTTAACTTTAAAACAGAGAGGTCATGTCTACCCAAACAATTATATCATTTTAAACAGTTATGTTTCTGTATAAATCATTACAATATGTTCCCGTGAGGTGGGGATGCGTTTTGCTGCTGCCTGGCGCGGGTGCAAAACTCGGAATAACACCTGGACAGCGGACTGTAATCTTCACCTGTGTTCTGTGAGCGAATATAAGAGCTAGCGAATATAAGAAGTTCCGGTGAGATTTTTCAAAAAATTTCAAAGTAAAAGAACGATTCTGCACAATTATAGAGCAGACAGGGGCGATTGAAAAATCATTATTTTCCACATTAAACTAATAAACTAAGCATTTAAATGAAGCTATATAATACAAATGATGTTTATGTATGACAATAACTGTTTCAATAACATTGAGAACGTTCTTCTCATTATCTTAATAGATAAAAGCTGTTCACTGGAGTGCATAGCCTTTACAAATTGGACACTGGACAGGTTTGTGTTCAAAGTGGGAGCTTGCCAAACATATGCACGCGCTCTGATAGACCTCCTCTGTGACATCACACTGTCAGCTAACCTGGGGAAGGGTAAAAACAACCATGCCAGGCCGTCAAACCCACCCAGAGCGCAGAGGTCACTCATATTGTCATTTCTGGAGTAATATTGAACACTGTACACCCCTAGTGGCAGCACAAACGATGTATGCACGCGCTCTGATAGACCTCCTCTGTGACATCACACTGTCAGCTAACCTGGGGAGGGGTAAAAACAACCATGCCAGGCCGTCAAACCCACCCAGAGCCCAGAGGTCACTCATATTGTCATTTCTGGAGTGAGTAATATTGAACACTGTACACCCCTAGTGGCAGCACAAACGATGTATGCACGCGCTCTAATAGACCTCCTCTGTGACATCACACTGTCAGCTAACCTGGGGAGGGGTAAAAACAACCATGCCAGGCCGTCAAACCCACCCAGAGCCCAGAGGTCACTCATATTGTCATTTCTGGAGTAATATTGAACACTGTACACCCCTAGTGGCAGCACAAACGATGTATGCACGCGCTCTGATAGACCTCCTCTGTGACATCACACTGTCAGCTAACCTGGGGAGGGGTAAAAACAACCATGCCAGGCCGTCAAACCCACCCAGAGCGCAGAGGTCACTCATATTGTCATTTCTGGAGTAATATTGAACACTGTACACCCCTAGTGGCAGCACAAACGATGTATGCACACGCTCTGATAGACCTCCTCTGTGACATCACACTGTCAGCTAACCTGGGGAGGGGTAAAAACAACCATGCCAGGCCGTCAAACCCACCCAGAGCGCAGAGGTCACTCATATTGTCATTTCTGGAGTAATATTGAACACTGTACACCCCTAGTGGCAGCACAAACGATGTATGCACGCGCTCTGATAGACCTCCTCTGTGACATCACACTGTCAGCTAACCTGGGGAGGGGTAAAAACAACCATGCCAGGCCGTCAAACCCACCCAGAGCCCAGAGGTCACTCATATTGTCATTTCTGGAGTAATATTGAACACTGTACACCCCTAGTGGCAGCACAAACGATGTATGCACGCGCTCTGATAGACCTCCTCTGTGACATCACACTGTCAGCTAACCTGGGGAGGGGTAAAAACAACCATGCCAGGCCGTCAAACCCACCCAGAGCCCAGAGGTCACTCATATTGTCATTTCTGGAGTAATATTGAACACTGTACACCCCTAGTGGCAGCACAAACGATGTATGCACGCGCTCTGATAGACCTCCTCTGTGACATCACACTGTCAGCTAACCTGGGGAGGGATAAAAACAACCATGCCAGGCCGTCAAACCCACCCAGAGCGCAGAGGTCACTCATATTGTCATTTCTGGAGTAATATTGAACACTGTACACCCCTAGTGGCAGCACAAACGATGTATGCACGCGCTCTGATAGACCTCCTCTGTGACATCACACTGTCAGCTAACCTGGGGAGGGGTAAAAACAACCATGCCAGGCCGTCAAACCCACCCAGAGCCCAGAGGTCACTCATATTGTCATTTCTGGAGTAATATTGAACACTGTACACCCCTAGTGGCAGCACAAACGATGTATGCACGCGCTCTGATAGACCTCCTCTGTGACATCACACTGTCAGCTAACCTGGGGAGGGGTAAAAACAACCATGCCAGGCCGTCAAACCCACCCAGAGCGCAGAGGTCACTCATATTGTCATTTCTGGAGTAATATTGAACACTGTACACCCCTAGTGGCAGCACAAACGATGTATGCACGCGCTCTGATAGACCTCCTCTGTGACATCACACTGTCAGCTAACCTGGGGAGGGGTAAAAACAACCATGCCAGGCCGTCAAACCCACCCAGAGCCCAGAGGTCACTCATATTGTCATTTCTGGAGTAATATTGAACAATGTACACCCCTAGTGGCAGCACAAACGATGTATGCACGCGCTCTGATAGACCTCCTCTGTGACATCACACTGTCAGCTAACCTGGGGAGGGGTAAAAACAACCATGCCAGGCCGTCAAACCCACCCAGAGCGCAGAGGTCACTCATATTGTCATTTCTGGAGTAATATTGAACACTGTACACCCCTAGTGGCAGCACAAACGATGTATGCACGCGCTCTGATAGACCTCCTCTGTGACATCACACTGTCAGCTAACCTGGGGAGGGGTAAAAACAACCATGCCAGGCCGTCAAACCCACCCAGAGCCCAGAGGTCACTCATATTGTCATTTCTGGAGTAATATTGAACACTGTACACCCCTAGTGGCAGCACAAACGATGTATGCACGCGCTCTAATAGACCTCCTCTGTGACATCACACTGTCAGCTAACCTGGGGAGGGGTAAAAACAACCATGCCAGGCCGTCAAACCCACCCAGAGCCCAGAGGTCACTCATATTGTCATTTCTGGAGTAATATTGAACACTGTACACCCCTAGTGGCAGCACAAACGATGTATGCACGCGCTCTGATAGACCTCCTCTGTGACATCACACTGTCAGCTAACCTGGGGAGGGGTAAAAACAACCATGCCAGGCCGTCAAACCCACCCAGAGCCCAGAGGTCACTCATATTGTCATTTCTGGAGTAATATTGAACACTGTACACCCCTAGTGGCAGCACAAACGATGTATGCACGCGCTCTGATAGACCTCCTCTGTGACATCACACTGTCAGCTAACCTGGGGAGGGGTAAAAACAACCATGCCAGGCCGTCAAACCCACCCAGAGCCCAGAGGTCACTCATATTGTCATTTCTGGAGTAATATTGAACACTGTACACCCCTAGTGGCAGCACAAACGATGTATGCACATGCTCTAATAGACCTCCTCTGTGACATCACACTGTCAGCTAACCTGGGGAGGGGTAAAAACAACCATGCCAGGCCGTCAAACCCACCCAGAGCCCAGAGGTCACTCATATTGTCATTTCTGGAGTAATATTGAACACTGTACACCCCTAGTGGCAGCACAAACGATGTATGCATGCGCTCTAATAGACCTCCTCTGTGACATCACACTGTCAGCTAACCTGGGGAGGGGTAAAAACAACCATGCCAGGCCGTCAAACCCACCCAGAGCCCAGAGGTCACTCATATTGTCATTTCTGGAGTAATATTGAACACTGTACACCCCTAGTGGCAGCACAAACGATGTATGCACGCGCTCTGATAGACCTCCTCTGTGACATCACACTGTCAGCTAACCTGGGGAGGGGTAAAAACAACCATGCCAGGCCGTCAAACCCACCCAGAGCGCAGAGGTCACTCATATTGTCATTTCTGGAGTAATATTGAACACTGTACACCCCTAGTGGCAGCACAAACGATGTATGCATGCGCTCTGATAGACCTCCTCTGTGACATCACACTGTCAGCTAACCTGGGGAGGGGTAAAAACAACCATGCCAGGCCGTCAAACCCACCCAGAGCCCAGAGGTCACTCATATTGTCATTTCTGGAGTAATATTGAACACTGTACACCCCTAGTGGCAGCACAAACGATGTATGCACACGCTCTGATAGACCTCCTCTGTGACATCACACTGTCAGCTAACCTGGGGAGGGGTAAAAACAACCATGCCAGGCCGTCAAACCCACCCAGAGCCCAGAGGTCACTCATATTGTCATTTCTGGAGTAATATTGAACACTGTACACCCCTAGTGGCAGCACAAACGATGTATGCACGCGCTCTGATAGACCTCCTCTGTGACATCACACTGTCAGCTAACCTGGGGAGGGGTAAAAACAACCATGCCAGGCCGTCAAACCCACCCAGAGCCCAGAGGTCACTCATATTGTCATTTCTGGAGTAATATTGAACACTGTACACCCCTAGTGGCAGCACAAACGATGTATGCATGCGCTCTAATAGACCTCCTCTGTGACATCACACTGTCAGCTAACCTGGGGAGGGGTAAAAACAACCATGCCAGGCCGTCAAACCCACCCAGAGCCCAGAGGTCACTCATATTGTCATTTCTGGAGTAATATTGAACACTGTACACCCCTAGTGGCAGCACAAACGATGTATGCACGCGTTTTGATAGACCTCCTCTGTGACATCACACTGTCAGCTAACCTGGGGAGGGGTAAAAACAACCATGCCAGGCCGTCAAACCCACCCAGAGCGCAGAGGTCACTCATATTGTCATTTCTGGAGTAATATTGAACACTGTACACCCCTAGTGGCAGCACAAACGATGTATGCATGCGCTCTAATAGACCTCCTCTGTGACATCACACTGTCAGCTAACCTGGGGAGGGGTAAAAACAACCATGCCAGGCCGTCAAACCCACCCAGAGCCCAGAGGTCACTCATATTGTCATTTCTGGAGTAATATTGAACACTGTACACCCCTAGTGGCAGCACAAACGATGTATGCACGCGCTCTGATAGACCTCCTCTGTGACATCACACTGTCAGCTAACCTGGGGAGGGGTAAAAACAACCATGCCAGGCCGTCAAACCCACCCAGAAGCTATTGCCTATGTATATGCACAGAAAATATACATTTCTATTTGAAACAGAAAGATTTAATCAATTAAAAATAAATAGCACAGTCAAATGAATACAAAATAAAACAAACTCTGTTTTCTATATACCAACAGACAGGGTTGTGATAATGCAGTGCATACTCTGAATCATATTCCTGATCTGATTTGTTGAATTTTCTGATATGTACAATTTCACAAGTACCGGTATACAGATATTGTATTGATACTGTTTTGCTATGACACATGGTGTGGGCTATAGGCAGCCTATTAACTGAGTGACGTGCAAAAGAGCATAATATATCAATAGACAGGGTTATGTGACTGAAGTGGATACTCAATGTATCACATTATTATACATAGAGTAATCCAAAAATACTGACATATCAATAATGAAAGAAACACATTACTGTAAAAGTTCAAAGCATCTGAATAAACAAAAGAGCAATTCAAAAATGTGCAAGGATCAGTCTACAGCAAAGATGCTATTAACTAATGAAAAATACATATGTCCAAAATATACAAAGACTTAAAAAAAAAAAAATCCAAAGTAAAAAGTAAACAAAGCCAAAATGACGTTCCCTCCTGGTGTCTTTTGAAAATGTCGGTTGGGGTCCCTTGCATCCTCCATTTGTGCCGTTCTCCTACAACATAGACACAACAGAGCCTTTTAGGTAGTTTGTCCAAGGTAAGCCAGTACATGCTTAAACTATGTACTCAGAGAAGTAACTTTCCCTCTGACAACTCATACATAAAACACTCTCGCTTTCCACTCTCGCTTTCGAAAGTGTTGAGGCTCACATCAAACAGAACGGCTTTGGAAAACAAACAAGTGAAAATACCACAGCTGTTGCCATCATTTTGTGGTATGAAGTTGGGACATCTGTGATAACATTCATATCTAAATGTGATACCCGTACTTCTACCGTGCAATGCAAAGTACTGTAAGGCTAAGTACCTTTGCAGTGGATAGAATACCTTAACCAGCTCCTGTTCATACACACGTAGTGAATCCATTATCACAACATCTAATACTATGCCATTATCCTTCACTGTCTTATTGGTGAAATCTATGACGATGGATCCCCAATGGGACTTTGCATGGACGGGCAATATCACCAACTCAAAGTTCCACCAATTAAGTGATGCTCGTGGTACATCTGGGAGAACACTAATGTCATCACACCAAAGACTCCTTAACTCTTGGCTTACAAAAGTGCTGTGACAAATGTGTGCCATTTTGTCAACACTAGAGAGCAAGAGCTGATGGTACACATCGATCGTCCAATCACTCAGCCACCCACCATTCCTCACACTAGCAATGTCTTCAGCAGAAAGACGTGATGTACCTGTATGAGTGTTCACTAGCTTTGGAACATGTCTCATTTGTGTCTCACTTGTCTGCTTTTGTTGTTTGCATCTATCTGTGCATTTATGTTTTTGTCCAACCTGCTGAAAGTTGATGTGTTTCACACTCTTAGTTTTCTCGTATGACACAAAAAAGAAACTAGCTGTGGTCAGTATTTTCTGCATCAGCTCAAAGCTATAGCCTACTGTGTCATTCGATACCTTTGTCATGATATGCCATTCCTGATCTTTACAGGTGTACAATGACACATATGGTGGCTTGTCAAAAAATGCACAAACACTGGACACAGCATAATCATTTTGGTTGTACAGACAGGAGAGAGTGAACGTTTTGGGAATGTCTATGCCGGCTTTTAACAAGATAAGTAAAGACTGTGGGCTGTGGATTACTTTACAGGCTGATGATCTGATTTCATGCTTACATGTTTTGCATTGGCCATATTGCACATGGAATTCTTGTGCCAGTGTGTCCAAGATGCCTTTTTGTGAAACCTCATGTGGCTGCACTATGAGTTGTGACATGGTCTTACTAGATGGTACGGCCTGGTCACCACATTGACTACAAAGATAGCGACTGAGACTTTTAAGACACAGCAGGTCATTTCCAAGGAAAGAAGCCCCAAGGGTCTCTTTCACAAAGCTGTTTAACATGGTGCATACTTCTGTCATAGAAAATCGCTGAGAAACTAATGATACCAAATCATTATTGACTACATTGATTTTCTCAAGCGCTATTGTAAACAATGCTGGGGACTCCACCGCTGCTGCTGCAAGCCTTGTGTGGCATTTTTGGAAAGCAGATGTAGTTTTTAGAAATGTTAGGATTGGTATGGCCTCACACATATTGTGATTTGGTCTTTCAATGGAGAAAACATGAACATCCGCATCATGATCATAAAATGGATGAGAGTTGACCTTAGAGAGAGTGCCCGCTATTACTGGGAGGGCCGAATCAATATCTTCCAAATTAAGTGCACCATTAAGTGGTGCATCATTAGATTTGGCATAGAAAAATATGTACCCATTCTTGCTTGCCTGTTGCTTTGCGTTTGCCGTTGTTATGATGCATATTGTACCATCATCTGCTTTAATTACAACATGGGCATAAAGCAAATGTGCCCAGAAGTGTCCGGCTTTGGCCACAGAGCCTCTATGACAAATAATAGAGCACAACTTATACTTAATTTTACTGCTGTCACCAATGGGGATTTCAATTACATCAGATGGGGCTACAGATGGGGCTACAGGAGTATGCAGTACCCTGCCACCATTATCAACACGTGACACAGAAAGAGTAATTACATCAGGAGCAGCAATCCAAGATGTTTGTCTCTTTGTTGTTGAACCACATTCTCTACATCTCTGTGGACCTTCACCTTCCATGATTGCGTGACAACAGCATCCTTAAATAGACATAAAACAGCATTAGCATTTCATATATAATACAAACGGATTACATAGAATAGTGTGACAGACTTGCATGAGAAGCAAACATACCTTCAGCTTCTGTTCAGCCACTGACGGTTGTTGTGGCCTGTCCAGGTTCTCCTCCTTAAATAGACATAAAACAGCATTAGCATTTCATATATAATACAAACGGATTACATAGAATAGTGTGACAGACTTGCATGAGAAGCAAACATACCTTCAGCTTCTGTTCAGCCACTGACGGTTGTTGTGGCCTGTCCAGGTTCTCCCCGTTTCGTCCTGGGAGCAGACATTTTGAAAAGAGGAAATGTTAGAAAATGCAATCACTAACAGGCGAATACACACAACAGCAAAATTACAATGCCTATACGGGGGACTCACCATGGCGAGCAGGAGTGGGATAACTTCTAGGACCTGGTTTCCTTGCTGGGGTGCTGGGCTGGCGTGGAGGAGCTGGTTGCATCTTTTGGCGGTGACGAGGTAAAGTGCGCACTCGGTGCTGGTTGACTGGCTCTTTCACATGCAGAACTCTGTATGATGCTTGCCAGATGAGATCTCTCAGGACAGGCATGCCAAAGTCATCACTGAGGTGGACTCTGTCCTGGCACCACAGGAAGCTAGTGGAGAACCAGTAATCAGTTAGGATTGATTGATTGATTAATTTATTAAAGTGTCATGCACCCATCATGCCCAACCCAAGACACACAACAAAATACAACAATACAGCATTGATACAGTGGTACATTTAAATAAAAACAGGTCACAGGTCAGCGTACTGCTCAGACAGCAGTACAGAGCAATATATCAATTACTAAACAAAAAGTTTTGTCTTTGCTCCCATGCCTGACAAATAAACTCTGCTGTGGGGAAGGTCGCTTTTTTAAACCACAGCTCAAGTTTCTCATAATTGTCCAATTCAAATAAGTCAGCATAAATGGAGGACATTTGACTAAAGAGTACTTCCCTTGCGCCATCATAAGCAGTACAGTAGAACAAGAAATTAATTTTGTTTTCAATTTCGCGTAATTCACATACTAAACAGAGTCTATCTTCTTCAGGGGTTGCGTTAAACCTACCAGTCTCTAGTGCTAATGGAAGAGTTCCAGAGCACAGTTGAGCACACAGGGATCTTTTTTGTCTGTTCAAATCAAACTTCACATAGTGACACCGTAACTGTCTTTTATGAGACGATAAGTTCTTAATTGTGGTTTATACCATAAGTTGACAGACAATTTATCTTTATACAAACAGAACATATTACTCATAGTCTCTCGGGTGTCACAAAGTCCGACACCGGACAGACACATGAGTTATACAGTTGTGTGTAAGTATGAAAACCCAGATTGCCACAGTGTTTAACTTTGTTCAATACAGAACCCAGTGCTCTGCCCGCTGATTGAGCTAGGACATTGACACCCTCTTTAAAGGTCATTATGTTCGTTAAGAAATGTATGACATAAAACATGTCACTTTTACACAAGCTGCAGTATTCTCTTACCTCTCTGAGTGAGGGAAGTTTCTTTCTGTAGACAGGTAGCGTACCCCCATCCGAGCAGATACTCTGTGATACTCATCCTTCAGGTGTTGTTGGTACTCCAGGCATATGTCCTTATCCTCAACATCAAACCGACGGAGGGGGAAGTCCAGAACAAAGACCTATAAAACAAAAACAAAAATAAAATATATATAAATAATATATATATATATATATATATATATATATATATATATATATATATATATATATACCATGTATATTGATTGTTTAGACACTAGGATTTTCTTTTATTTCTGTATTTGATATGTACTATGTGCGGCGCAGGGACTACAGATGCAAATTAGCTCTTAGCTATCTCTGGTGCAATATGTTTATTGTGTACTGTCCCTGCTCAAATAAACAATAAAGATAAAGATAAAGATATATATATATATATATATATATATATATACAGTCTGCACAGAAAGAGACGTTATGTATGTGGTCACATTTCAGTAGATGTGATTGTATACCTTTGGCCACTTGTACAAAGCTGTGCGAAGAAGACCCTCGAACGCTTTGGCAGCATGGTCGATTGTGAGACTTGACGTCAGGTTGTTGCTTGGTGCCAGGATGCAGACAACATCAGGTGGGCAAGGCAGGTCTCTAGCATGGCATATCTCCTTTCTGAGGTCATCAGCATCTCCAGATGGAGTTGACATGAAGCCAAACGTCAGCCTGCCGGATGGCATGTCCACAACACCATCGACCAGAGAGCGTAGGTGGGAGTCTCCAATCACCAGGACGAACTGTGCACAAAAAAAAACAGTCAAGACCCATTTTGAATGCAACGACACAGGGGTGTACAGTGTTCAATATTTGTCCAGAAATGACTATATGAGTGGCACACAACACATCATCACATCATTCAGGAGAGGATTTGTGACTCTTGCTGTTGACAACTGTATAAAGACATGTTATAATGACAATAACAATAATAACATTGAAACAACACATTGAAAGTAAGTTCAAGTCAGACCCATATTAGCATTTTTTAACTTTCAAATATTGAAATTGACTATTGTTAATTTTCCTAGCCATGCCTATGAGACCAAATATCCCACCTCTTTCTCCTTGATCACATCCTCCGATGGAATGAGTGTCCGATGACACTTGCCTGTGATCTTTGACCGTGGCCACTGCTGGACTTTGTGACGCTTTCCGTAAGATGCCATCACTGTGAAAAATAAGAAGAAATATGAATATTTGAGTGGCCCCACTAACAAAAGTTGCTGCTGGAAACCTTAGTAAAAAGTACAAAATGTCTATAAAGCATTATGAGCAAATTCACAAGGCTTTATAACAATAACAAGTCTTATAAAGCCTTATAAATGCATTATAATGCCTTGTGATAATGGCTTATAGACATGCCCTTCATAGAAAGTGTTACCGTAATGACATCTGAAACCTAAATGTTAATCTAAATGTAATATTTTTCTCTTTTCTGAAACAAAAATAAATAATGTATGTGCATAACCAATGGTTGCTATGTGTTAGAATGTGAGAAATATATAAACAAAAAAGTATTATTGTGTTTCACCTTTCTCCATAGCACAGAAATTAGACATTTGCTGTAGGCCAGTTTCTGACATGAGCAGAATATCTGTACTGTTAGCCAACATGCAAACTGAATGAAGAAATACCTGACACCAAAATATGCCAGTATGTTTGATAGATACAACAGATTTTGGCAATGGTAGTCACACACAAGAAAGCCACAAATGTCTTACCTTACTCCAGGAGATCTGACCTGAATGTGGCAAAGTAAACTCATTTTAAGCAAACTGGATGACACACCTTGTTCCTGTGAGGGCGAATCAGAGCTGGGCAATGCTAATTTGAATCATTTACAGGTCACTTCATCCCTGGCAGAGAAGACAAAAACATTCCATCACTTATGTAGAGACAATAGTAGCCTAAATTAGGCAACTGTTGTCACCTGGTCACGGGGCCAGGTGTAGAAGAGGGGGTATAAGAACGTTCATCTACTATAAGCCATTTATAAGCAGTTAGTTAAAGGGAAATATTCCATAGATCAAATGAGAATAGTGTTTAAAAGTGTTTTAAAGTGTGTTAAATGTGGGTGATTGGAGTCAGTCTCATGCTCAGTGTTTGAGAGATGCCAGCCACCTATAATAGTGGCAACTATTCTGGATGTGTCTGGAAACAGCATAATTGTGGCTCTCACTAACCCAGTCAAGAGCTGCACTCGATATACGTCCAGTCTCAGGGCACATTGGCTTAAAAGCCTGCATATGAATTTATTTTAATGTTTCTTTATTTGACCAGTTGTTTTTTAAAGTGAAATGTATATTTTTTATGTTATTTGTGTGTATCTATGTATTTATGTATGTATGTTTTTTCTATGGACCATGAGTCTGCAATAAAGCAATCAATCAATCATCAGGTTTCTTTATTTTTTCCAAATATCTTTTATTGAATAGTCTTATGTACAAACAAGTGAACATAATACATAGATAGACGAGGCAGTGTCAGAGGGGAAGCCTATAGGCAGTCACTCAATAAGACTAAACACATGACTATGTATGACAGTCATAGCTTGCACTTCATGTACAGTGTCAGACACATACAAATACCTGGACAGTACAAACAAGTAGTTATTCAATCAAACAAACAAACCAAAGCGCACACCACACACACACACACACACACACACACACACACACACACACACACACACACACACACACACACACACACACACACACACACACACACACACATACACACACACACACACACACACACAGAGACAAAACCAAAAAGGTATTATATAAAAAATATGAGAAACAGTCTGTACAGAAATTGCATAGGCCTATATACAGAATGGCAGAACTCACAATCTAGTTTAGAGTTAATTTAATGACGCACAGCAGTATAATACAGATGTTTCAGCCTAATGAGGCTTTCTTCAGTGAAGATCAGTTATATATGGTCAGTTATATTTCTTGATCAAATGAGAATAGTGTTTAAAAGTGTTTTAAAGTGTGTTAAATGTGGGTGATTGGAGTCAGTCGCATGCCCAGTGTTTGAGAGATGCCAGCCACCTATAATAGTGGCAACTATTCTAAGCTATTGGGATGAGCAATGATGGTATTAACATACATAGTGGCATTAATTAGGGAGAGTAAGCCGCAAGTGAATGCAGGTCAAAGTAGCACTAAGGCCACCGTTCTCACATCATGACCTTAAACATGGTCATGAGGCAGGTGAGAGGGGGAAGCTAACACTTTTTCATTTAAAGGAACACTCCGCCCATTTTCAACCAGCTTTGTATCATTAGAACATCAGTAGTATATCAGAAAACTGTAAACTGTTTTGAAGTCTGTCATCATTGGCTCTTCAGCCGAACACCTCAAATATGCCAGTCTGAGAACAGCTCCTCTTCTCTCTTTATGCTTTACTGGGTTTATGGTCCATGGCCTGTTGCCTGACTCAATGCTTTCTGTCTTATTAGTAGGAGAGAGAGAGCCAGCACACAAAAATGTCCTTTCGTTTAGTTTATTCCAGCTTGACACCAGGTACAGCACACACGCGGACGTTTCAGCCTAACGGCCTTCTTCAGCGTGTCAATTCTAGCCTAGATAACTACAGGCCTATAGCTCTTGCTAGCATCCTATCTAAAGTCCTTGAATTAATTATCTTGGATAAAATCAATGAGTGTATCCACTCCACAGATAACCAGTTTGGTTTTAAAGCCAAACATGGCACTGACCTGTGTGTTTATGCACTGAAGGAGATTGTGAACAAATACAAAGGCCTGCCCTGAACTCATCTGTGTTTATATGTTTTATTGATGCTTCCAAAGCCTTTGATCGGGTTAACCACTGTAAACTATTTACAAAGTTGAGAGAAAGAGGTGTGCCTGGATACTTGGTAAGGATTCTAGTGTACTGGTATGCCAACCAAACTATGCAGGTGAAATGGGGAGATAGTGTATCTGGCCCATTTAGGGTAAGCAATGGGGTCAGGCAGGGAGGGATTTTGTCCCCTGTTCTGTTCAATCTTTATGTTGACGACCTGTCCAAGAGACTGAACGCCTGTAAGACTGGGTGCATGATTGGCGTTACATTGGTGAACCATCTGATGTACGCAGATGACTTGGCCGTCCTCAGCCCGAGTAGCGCTGGTCTTCAGCAGCTCCTTGCAATATGCACCGAGTATGGCTTGGAAAATGATATAAAATACAATGCACACACACACACACACACACACACACACACACACACACACACACACACACACACACACACATATATATATATATATCGTTTGTGCTGCCACTTTCGACACAGGGGTGTACAGTGTCCAATTTGTAAAGGCTAGCACTCCAGTGAACAGGTTTTAGCCATTTACATACTGAGAAGAGCGTTCTCAATGTTATTAAAACAGTTGGTGTTAAACAGAAACATAATGTGTATTGTATACCTTCGTTTAGATGCTTTGTTTATTGTTTTAATCTGCCAACTAACCATTTTTCTATGAATTTTAAAAACATGATTACGCCGCTTTTACTCTGAAGGTAACCGGAGGTCTTATATTCGCTAGCTCCGCAAACCGGAAGTAAACCGGAAGTTTTATATTCGTTCATAGAACGGAGCTGTAATCTTCCCTGCTCCCCTTCCCCTTCCCTGCTAAGCCACGCGCAAACAGGTGCGCAAGCGCTAATAGGGGATATCGCCTGTATGAAGATAGGGCCCCAAATGTTCATGTCATTCTGGCCAATACTCCACTTCTGTTATAACATTTCAGTCTGGAATATGGAATATCTTTCAATAATCTTTACGACTAAAAGGCTAAAAGTAATCTCATGTGTAAGAAATTACTGTTCTACATTGAAGTATTTTTTTTATAACTAACTCATTCAAGAGTGCCTTTTTGTTCCTGTGTTACCCTCAACAGGCTTTGAGAATCCCCGGCTGAGAATCCTCTCGGCTTAAATTACCCCACTCATATTCTGGTTTATTTCAAGAAAAACATTTTGGCTAGTGGAAATTCTAATTGGCTGGTAACTTTGAAATCTAGCAGCCATATTGGCAGGTGGTCAAAAAAGTTAATTTCAAGCCCTGCAGGGAGAGCAGGTGGTGACATAGGAGTGAATGAGAAAAGGATCAAATATTGGTGGTTAAGACTGAATAATGACATCACAACTGTTAATTTAAAATCAGTTATTCCTCTAAACCTGCCTTCAAAAGCTCCAAATGTTTCACAATTTTTTTCCCGTGGATGGTT
The DNA here is from genome assembly GCF_964638095.1 of Poromitra crassiceps. Classification (NCBI taxonomy): domain Eukaryota; kingdom Metazoa; phylum Chordata; class Actinopteri; order Beryciformes; family Melamphaidae; genus Poromitra; species Poromitra crassiceps. Next base: position 7,836,136 of record NC_139633.1, on the reverse strand, counting down.
TACGAGGTCAGAGAGAAAGTTGGAAAATTCATCAAGAAAAGATGAATAGGGCCCAGGTGGGCGGTAGAGCATGACTAGGTAGAAGGGTATGAGGGCAGCTATATTAGAGGGTCGCATGGTAAGTAACTCACAGGATGAGAGCTTATACTTTTGATCCTGCAAAATACTTAAATGTGAGTTGAAAATTGGGTCGCTGCCCCCATAATTTCTGTTGACGTTCTGGCGATATGCGAATTGGTAAAGTTAGGGGGGGAGGCTTCAATAAGTGGAAGAACATCATTCGGCTTTAGCCAGGTTTTGCATAATCCCATTATGTCGGTATTATGTTCTATAATTAAGTCATTGACCAGAAGGGCTTTATTTGTGATTGATCTAATATTAATGAATCCGAGTCCAATATGCTTATCGTCAGTGATAATAGTTTTAGAGCATTCAACATCGTGAGTAGATTTAATCTCAATTAAGTTAATGTTTAATGTTTTGAGGGGTGGGCGAGAGCGACGTGAGGAGACAGAGCGATGGAGAGAAACAGTGCTAATTTGAGGAATTGTGGTACAATACGGAAACGGAGCGACGCTAGTAACAGTCGGGTTAAGAACAATAAGGTTTGGGTTGGGGTTAAGATTATGCAGAGCGTTTATGGGTCGGTCACTACTAGTAATAGCGCGGCGCGGATGGAGCACAGTCTGTATTGGATAAACTATGTTAATTGAGCTAGCAGACTCTATAACCACACAAGGAGAACTAACAGGCTGTATAACAGCCTGTATAACAGGCTGTATGACAGCCTGTGGCCCTGTATGTTGTGGGTGAAACTGTCAGACTTGGTTAGTAGTCTGAGTCTGCCTCAGGCAGCTATCCAGGTTTTTAGATAAAGTGCACCCAATGGGGTAGGGTGGATGCGATCCACCTTAAGCATGCCAGTCTTGCGTCTAAAGAAGGGCAAGTTATCTAAGAATAGATAGCCCTTATCAGCACAATGTTTGGCCAGCCAGTTGTTGGACCAGTATAGCCTGCTAAAAATATCAGAATTAAGTGTAACAGGGAGGGGCCAGAGACAATTGATCGATGCCGACTCATCTTGCTAGCTGAAAGATGAGTCGGCATTTGTCACAAGCATCTGTTTAGTGCTGCTACCTGCAAAAGAGCATAATATTTGTAGTTGTAGTTTAATTTTTATTTATGTTACTTTGTTATACATAGATCTGCTGGTGAGAACAACAGAGCATCCACAACTTATCACATGGTACCAACAAAAGGTCCAACCGAACTTCCAGGATGGGTTTGTGTGTGCACCAGAAGGATGGTTAGACAAGAAGGATGAGAAACCTCTGGATCATATCTACACAAAGCTCTGCATGGCAGATGGAGGTGTCATAAACATCAACATGCAGCATGAGGTCATGCAGATTGAGATGGCACGAAGAAAGCCAGCAGACACAGAGGAATCAATCGAACCCAGTGACATCTTCAAACACCCATCTGGAAAACACAAATCTATAAGAACAGTGCTGACCATTGGGGTTGCAGGAATCGGCAAAACCTTCCTGGTGCACAAGTTCATCCTAGACTGGAGTGAAGGAAGAGCCAATCAAGATGTTCATCTCATATTTCCATTCACCTTCCGTGAGCTGAATTCACTGAAGGGAGAAAAGTTTAGTTTGGCAGAACTAATTCACAAATGTATTGGGGAAACCAAAGACATTACGAAGGAGGCTCTTGATTACATCTTCAGAGAACTACAGAAGTCAGGAAACTCTAACTTTGACAAGAGTAACTTCAAGCTTCTGTTTGTCTTGGATGGTCTGGATGAGAACCGCCTTCAACTAGACTTCAAAGCCAAAGAAAAGTGCTCTACTGATGTGACAAAGCCAACCAGAGTAGAAGTACTGCTGACAAACCTCATCAAGGGAAAAGCCCTTCCCGCTGCTCGCCTCTGGATGACCACACGACCTGCAGCAGCCAATCAGATCCCTGGAGACTTAGTTGGCAGAGTGACAGAGGTGAGAGGCTTCGCTGACCCACAAAAGGAGGAGTACTTCAGCAAGAAATTCAGTGATGAGGAGCAGGCCAGCAAAATCATCTCCCACATCAAGACTTCCCGAACCCTCCACATCATGTGCCACATCCCAGTCTTCTGCTGGATCACTGCTACAGTTCTGGGGGATCTGTTGAAAACCATTGAGAGAGAAGAAGACCTGCCCAAGACCCTGACTGAGTTGTACACAAAGTTCCTGGTGTTCCAGATCGATCAGACCAAAGAGAAGTATAGCACAGAGAACAGCACACAGTGCATTCAGGCACTTGCGCAACTGGCTTTTCACCAGCTGGAGAAAGGCAACATGATCTTCTATGAGAAGGACCTAAAAGAGAGTGGCATTGACTTCAGTGAAGCTGCACTGTGCTCAGGAGTGTTCACACAGATCTTTAAAGAGCAGGACCGGCCAAAGAAGAACAAAGATAAGAACAAGATGTTCAGCTTTGTCCATCTGAGCATGCAGGAGTTTCTCGCTGCTGTTCATGTGGTCATGTCACTCAATAACAGCAAAAAGAATGTAATGCCCATGCCAAGACTAACTTTAAAAAATCTGCGGATGTTTTTCAGCAAAACATCTACAACAAAGGTACACAGGATTGCTATTGACAAGGCCTTACAGAGTCCAAATGGACACCTGGACTTGTTCCTGCGCTTCCTCCTGGGTCTTTCACTGGAGACCAATCAGGATCTCCTCGAAGACTTGCTGACACAGACAGGAAGGAGCTCACAGCCCAATCAAGAAACAGTCCAGTACATCAAGAAGAAGATCAGGGAGAATCTGTCTGCAGAGAGAAGCATCAATCTGTTCCACTGTCTGAATGAGCTGAATGACCATTCTCTAGTGGAGGAGATCCAAAAGTACCTGAGATCAGGACGTCTCTCCAAACTCTCCCCTGCTCAGTGGTCTGCTCTGGCCTTCATCTTACTGTCATCAGAAGAAGAGCTGGATGAGTTTGACCTGAAGAAATACTCTGCATCAGAGGAGTGTCTTCTCAGGCTGCTGCCAGTGGTCAAAGCCTCTAATAAAGCTCTGTAGGTGCATACATAACTGGATAGATTCAGTAGATTAAATATAAGAAATATATATATATATATATATATATTTTCAAACTTGTATCTCTTTATCACGTATTCTCCTTCAGGCTGAGTGGCTGCCAGCTGTCAGAGAGAAGCTGTGAAGCACTGGGCTCAGTTCTCAGCTCCCAGTCTTCTAGTCTGAGAGAGCTGGACCTGAGGAACAATGACCTGCAGGATCCAGGAGTGAAGCTCCTCTCTGCTGGACTGGAGAGTCCACACTGTAGACTGGGAACTCTCAGGTAAGATTAAATTATCATTATTTTATCTAACAATAGGTTGTAACTATAATATTGCATGCTATTCTTTGATGGATTTGTCTTTTCTTTTTGCCATATTTTTTCTTTATTTCCTTTTTTTCTGCATTTGTCGAGTAACTTCATATGGTATAAACTCTATGATAAAAAAATATATTTTTAATAATACTAATAATAATAATACTAGCTTGGATTTATATAGCGCCTTTCAAGGAACCCAAGGCTGCTTTAGAAAAGTACAAAAAGATGACGGACACACATAGAAGTTAACAAAGAACATAACAAAGAACAGAAGAGACTAGATGCCGAAAGCTGTGTTGAACAGGTGGGTCTTGAGTAGAGTCTTAAAAGTAGCCAGTGATGGGGCATTGCGGATTTCAGCTGGGAGAGAGTTCCAGAGAGTGGGGGCCGCCACGCTGAAGGCTCTGGCCCCAAAGGTCCGCAGGCAGGAGTGGGGGATGGAGAGGAGACCCGAGTTGGAGGACCTCAGGTTCCGGGACAGGGTGTAGGGTTGCAGGAGGTCAGACAGGTACTGGGGGGCGAGGGCGTGGAGGGATTTGTATGTGAGGAGTAGGATTTTATACAAGATACGGGACTTGACCGGGAGCCAGTGGAGGTGGATGAGGGTGGGAGTGATGTGCTGCCAGGGTTTGGTGCGGGTTAGTACCCTGGCAGCTGAGTTTTGTACATAGTGGAGCCTGTCCAGGGTTTTGTTGGGAACCCCGAACAGGACTCCGTTACAGTAGTCCAGGCGGGAGGTGATGAAGGCGTGTATGAGGGTTTCAGCAACGGAATCAGAGAGTGATGGCCGGAGTCGGGAGATGTTTCTGAGGTGGTAGAAGGTAGATTTGGTGATGGTTTTGATGTGGGAGTGGAAGGAGAGAGTGGAGTCGAGGATGACACCCAGGTTGCGGACTTCAGTGGATGGTGAGATGGAGCAGCCGTCTACGTCGAGGAGATCTCCAACCTTCCAAGTTTTTGGGGTTCCTCTCTCTCTCTTTGCTTTTTTGGCCTGTTTCCCCAATTTCTTCCCTCCTTTTCTTTTTGGTGCTGGGGGCTTTAGTGGTCTCAGTATTTTAAGCGGTTTTGTCTTGAGGTTTTCTTAGCCCTGGTCCTTGGGGTGCCCGGTGTTTGGTATTTGCCCGCCAGGCAGCATGGCCTCTCAGTCGGATGGGGCGGAGGTTTTGCTGCATCATGGAATACGGTGTGTATCTGACAGTGGAACCACGGTGGAAGACGTGTTGCAGGCCATCAGTGAACAGCTAAGGAGTGAACAGCTTGGACATGCTTCCCAGATAACCAGTGGTCGTGTTTTTGAAGAAAGAAAGTTTGGTCAGCAAAGTGATGACTAGTAACATTCGGGTGAAGAGAGTGCTGGCACCGGTAGCTCCAATGTTGGCACCAGCGACATGTGTAGTTGTATCAAAAGTGCCTCTATTTATAAAAATTATGCCTTAGGAGGTTTGCTAGTGGGTTCAGGATATTTCACTCAGGTGTAAGGAGCCAAGTTTGAAACATGTCCTGTCCTTTCGCAGACAGGTGTTTATGTACTTGAAAAGCACCAAGCAGACTTTGAATGTGAAGGGGCTCATATAGTCTGTATCCGAGTATGGATACTTTGCGCTGTTTTGAGTGTGGCGATATTGGACACAAGAGGTTTGCATGCCTGCATAAACAGGCATGATTATGCAGCTCCATAGCCAGGAAGGGGACTCGCGCTACATTTGAATGCATAAAATAAAGCTGATAATATACAATTTGATTATTTAAATGTCTTACCCTTTCAAAAGTACAAAACAAACGGACAGCCCTGCTTAATCCTCACTAAAAAATGGGTCCATTGGAGTGAATGGAATCTTGCAACTCTTCTATTATATGGCTCTGGTGTTAGTTAATTGTCACAGGGTGATATGTGATTGACATGTGATTGTCAGGGACCCCCTTTGTTTACTTATAATATTGTAATTTACGTCTTTGCATCAGAGGGTCAAACAGGAAGTGGGAGTGGCTTATGAGAGTACTTGACATGGCATTTCAGGTGCGTGACTCTCTCCCCCAGTGCTAATGTGAGCCAGCCACGTATCGCTCCTGTTCTCCAGGAGGTGTGTGTATGTGTGTGTGTGGTGACGTATTTTGATTTTGTTTAGTTTAGCGTTGGCGCTGTTAAGTCCCTCTGTTTTTAGTGTCAGATGACTGTTCATTAAAGGACATTAAAAGTCAAAAAGTCTTTATCACGGATTCTCCTCCAGGCTGAGTGGCTGCCAGGTGACAGAGAAAAGCTGTGAAGCACTGGCCTCAGTTCTCAGCTCCCAACCTTCTAGTCTGAGAGAGGTGGACCTGAGTAACAATGACCTGCAGGATTCAGGAGTGAATCTACTCTCTGTTGGACTGGAGAGTCTACACTGTAGACTGGAAACTCTCAGGTAAGATCAAGTTACGATTATTTTATCTAACAATAGGTTGCAACTATAATATTACATGCTATAATTTGATACATTTGTCTTTTCTTTTTGTGGTCATTTTTTCTGCATTCATGCATAAAATCTGTATGATAAAAAAATCTATCTTCGTGAGCCTTCACATGAGTGACAGGACAACAGAGCATGAGCAGGGATTTTAATTCAAGTTTGGAAAGGTGGAGCAGTTGGGTCAGGAAGGTTGGAAGTGGAAGACTGGGGATATTTGGCAGGAGTCTGACAAGGACACAATTTGCAACCTTCCTGAGAATAAAGATAGAAGCTGTGGGGAAGAGAAGGGGTGCAAAGCAATTGCAATCGAACAAGGCATGTTGGTTGGGAGAGCTTTTACACTGTGGGTATATGATCAAGGTAACTGAGAACAGGTTATGCAAGGAGAGAGAGAGAGACTAGCAGCCTGTTCTAATTCAATAAAGAGTAGATGTTCTCTATTTGATTAATTAAAGCAAATATCACATACTTTTATCAGCCTAAATGACAGGCAGTGTGTCATGTTGTCCACTCATGTTTGATCTCTGAAACACCAAATGTTCCCTTCAAGTGTACTGGAGTAAGACACTGAACTCCATCCTGCTCACCGACAGAGATTCACTCTGGAGAGCTAATTATATAAAGTATAAATGAAAATGTTCTCTCTATTTTGTCAGGTTGAATCTAAACACGCTCACAGACAAATGCTGTAATAAGCTCTCATCAGTTCTCAGCTCCAAGTCCTCTAGTCTGAAAGAGCTGGACCTAAGTAACAACAAGCTGCAGGATTCGGGAGTAGCGCTACTTTCTGTTGGACTGGAGAATCCACACTGTAGACTAAAGACTCTCAGGTCAGTATTCCTCTCTCTGTAAAGGTTGAATAAAGGGTGATACAATTGGAGAGCTTCCTGAAACGACCAACTCTAAAAGACAAGAAGGTGCTCTTTGACAGATGATAGATATTAGCCAGGAAGTTAATAAGAAACCAATGAGGAACCAAGGCAATCAACTTGAGGAGATATATATATATATATATATATAGGTTTTTGTATTTCAATTTGCGGAGTAAAATTATGGAATGGTCTGATTGTGTCGTTAAAGCAATCTCCAAATATAAAACAGTTTAAAATAAAATATAGTCAAATGGTTTTCCAGAGGTATAGAGATGAAGAGGGGGTTTGATATCTATGAGTTGTTTACAAGAGCAGCAATTATTAATAAGGAATTAATCAAAAATGTTTTGTTAACTAAGTTCATTTTTATTATTCATTATAAGTCTGACCATAAAGGGAACAGGTAGTTTCAAAATTAGTAAATTATGATTTGAGGAAAAGGGGTGGGATTAAATAAGTGTATACTTCTTCCCACTCTTTTTCAAATGTGTAATGACAAAATTGAGTTTGATCTTGTGTTTAATACATTTATATATTTTAATGGTTTAAGGCTATATCTGTACTTATTGTTTATTGTTGTTGCATATTTAAAATAAACTTCAATCAATCAATCAAATACTCTATCTACACAACAGGTTACATACAACATATACATACGAGACATTTTAATAGATTACATTACGATACTACACAAACACAGCACGTCTTTGGAGCACCCGGAGGAAAATCACACAAACACGTGAACATTTAAACTCCACACAGAACGGACTGGAGTTGTTTAAAGTTGAAGATAGGGGATCTGAAAACATTTCTCATGATAAGGCATCACATACTGAATAATACTCCAGTTCTTCAGCCTTCTGGTCAGAATCTCTCTTGGTCAGGATGACAACTTTTTGCACGGAGAATTGTATTACAGGAAGTAGGTTTCTTAAAGAATAAAAGTACCCCTCTTTGTCTGTATATTCCCAAATCTATTAAATTAATTTGGCCTTTGTCTTTTTATTTAAGTATTTAAATACTGGTGAAAGGCCACCAAATCCTCATCTGACCCTGTCCACACCAAACAGATGTCATCTCTATATATTCCCCAATAAATAACACACCAAATAACACACACACACACACACACACACACACACACACACACTCACAGATGTCATCTATATATCTTCCCCAATAAACAATATTTTGTCATTACTGCAGAAGATAGGAACAGCCTGAATAAACTAATCAAACGGCTGGTTCCATTATTGGTACCCTCCCGACTCTTTGGAGATTGCCACAGAACAACGTACAAAGAAAAAACGTTGCACGGTCATCTTCTGCACACGTCTTTTAAAAGCCTGAGGAGTGCTTTTAGTGGTCGCTTTATATTACCAACATGTTCTTTATGGTGAAGTAATTTATCCCACTGCCATAAGGTATTTCTATGATGCAGCTGTCTAATTTATGAACTGTACCATACAGTATGTGGACTGATCTTAATTTATTTTACGGTACAGTTGTGTGACGGTGGCTGACCCCTCAGTTTTTTTGTCTTTTCGTGTTTATTTGTCTCTATTTTAAACTTCATGTTCTGTGATAGTGACATTATGAATTTCCCTTTTGGGGATCAATAAAGTATATCTAATCTAAGATGCCGAAACAGGTCAGAGCTTTTTAACAATCTTCAGAATTTACAACTCGCCAATGGAATAACAATAAATAATAAATATATAATAATAAACAATTAACAATTAATTAACAATTAATTAATTAAACAATAATAAATATAATAAATGTATATCTTTCACCTCAAGTTGAGTGCCTTGGTTCCTTATTATCTTCCTGGCTGTAAAGGTTGAACTTGAAACTTTTACATTGGGATTAAACACCAATTTTATTGTAGTATACTGTTAAACGGAAATCTGGAAAATGTTCCGAATTAGTATTCCTTTCATGCAGCACAGATTTCAATCATATAATTATAAGATGGTAACACTGGTTGTACATCTCCATTAAGGCTGAGTGTGTGTCAGCTGACAAAGAGAAGCTGTGAAGCTCTGGCTTCAGTTCTCACCTCTGAGTCCTCTAGCCTGAGAGAGCTGGACCTGAGTGACAACAACGTGCAGGATGCAGGGGTGAAGCTGCTCTCTGCTGGACTGGGGAGTCCACACTGTAGACTGGAAACTCTCAGGTCAGTATTCCTCGTCCTGTTCAACAGGCGACCATTTAAATCAAACATATTAATAACAAGGCATGCAGGCCAATCAAGGCCCTCCATGTCTTTTAATCAGGACCACCAATAAATTCTGACAATCAATTTAATGTGGCCCAAGCAAGCCCAAGCCCAAGAAACAAGCACTTACCTGGGGATTACGACAGAAAGAATGACAGCAGAGATTACCCAGTGAGCACAAACCGGGATTTGAATGTTGATTTCTAGTTGAAAACTGGGTGATATTGGGTCTGAACATTTAAGACCTAATTTCATCCTCTTTTCAACCAGCTAAAATGCGGTTACAACATCGTGTCAAAAAACACAATTTGGTTAATCATATTGATAATTCGTTCATTGTAGCTTGAAATCTCCAATATTGATAGTGTGTGAATGGGCATTTCTCCAATTCATTGTGTAACTGAGAGTTGAAATGTGGTCTACACAAACACTACATTTCAACGCATTTCATGTCACATGAAATATCATAAATATGGAACTATATAGGCTATATATACTGCCAGCAAAAAGCTTCCAAGACACAACTATGGTTAATACTTTAGGGTAATAACATAAAATAATTGAGTTCCTGCACTAACGCCCATGCATTATTAATCAGTTTTTCTCGTATGAATTACCCACAAACATGGAAAAACCATCCATGCAATGTGTCCATGCAATATTATTTAATACAGTTACTAAGCTACTTAATTATTTACCTCTTCAATATAATATAATAAATAAATGTCTGGCCCCTCATTTTATTCACAACCCTCAACATGGCCCTCAGTAAGTTTGAATTTGACACCCCTGGCCTGGTTTAAATCCTGCTTTAAATGCAGGTTAGTATCAGCAATTGTTACATGGCTTTATTGAATACTCAATTCTGATTGGTCAATCACAGCATTCTACAGTCTGGTATTTCTATATATCAGACCATTGCTGTATAACAGACTGTTGCTATGCACGCAGTTCTGATCACACACTCTGAAGGACCTGGGTCATATCGATCTGCAGAAAGAAGTCTATTAAATGTTGCTTTTATAATCAAATTTTTGTAATAAGCAGGATAATGTACAGCTCACATAAACAACTAACCTGTGGAAGATTTGTTTCTGTTGATGTAATTTTAAAGCCAATTGTGATTCCAATATTTACCAACACTTCCTCTTCTCTGTGAATTACTTTCCATGAGGATATTTCATTCTTTCCCATATTTGTGTTGCCTCATTTGTTGAAACATAAAATAACAGGACTTCTGCTATATTCTATCAGAAAGTGAGTGGAGAACTAGCTCAAACTGGACCAAATGACAAAAAACTGTATTTGAGGCATTTATAGTGTGTGTGTTTGTGTGTGTGTGTGTGTGTGTGTGTGTGTGTGTGTGTGTGTGTGTGTGTGCGTGCGTGCGTGCGTGCTTGCGCAGGCTATCTGGCTGTCTGCTCACAGAGGAAGGCTGTGCTTTTCTGGCCTCAGCTCTGAGCTCCAACCCCTCCCATCTGAGAGAGCTGGACCTGAGCTACAATCATCCTGGAACCTCAGGGGTGAATCTGCTCTCTGATGGGCTGGAGGATTCACACTGGAGACTGGACTCCCTCAGGTATGGAGAGGCAATGTCGGCTAGAAGGATGAGAGTAGATAGAGAGCTGCGCGGCCCTGAAATCTCGGCCCGAGCCCCCCCCTGGCCCGTGACATGCAGACCCGTGCCCCATCCGGCCCAGATGAAATTAATTGGCCCGAGCCCGTTGTGAGATATTACGATATAATGACACATCTCTCCCTCTCTCTCTGTTCCTCTGCAGCCTCTCTCCCTCTCTCTCTCTCTCTCTCTCTCTCTGTCCACTGCTGTACACGGACGCACACACACACACAATATATAGCCTACTGTACGTGCAAGTCTAAGGTCTCTGTGCGCACTCCGTTACAGTCTGTCAGTATAACAACCACAGTTAGCTCGATACACAGAAAGACTCCGAAATTACAAGCACAAGGAATTCTAAAACGCGCGGACAGGTCCAAAACTCCCCCTGCCCACCGACATCAGCTGCCCCAGCCCCCAGCGCCACCAGCCAGGCGCGGACTGCATAATCGGGCACGTCGGGCAAATGCCTGGTGGCCTGGCCTCGCCTGGCCTGCAAAAAAACAAAAAAAAACAAACAGCAAGCAACGCGTTCTCATCTGCTTCTTCCATGTATGAGGCAAAGATTGGCTTGATATTTTTCTCGTAGTTTTCCTATCTATCTGTTGTATTTCTAATAGATGCACATTTTGAGTTATACATTTGAACATTTAGAATATTAAAAGTAAGCTAACCATTATTAATAAGTACGTTTTTCCCTTAAATTTAACTTAATTTAGCTTTTTCATTTATTTTGACAATCGTGTACTGTCACTTTAAGATAATTGCACCCGCACCCTCAGCTAAGACTAGCTGTGGAGGCACACGGTTTTTATACCGTGTCCTTTTTGATTAGTTTTATATTATCCAGCAAGAGAAAGAACAGTGGATGTGACACTTGTGGATGTGGAACAAAAGTTGTTTGTGTGTTTTCCAACCTTACAACGGACTTTGGAGTGGATGATTAAAAACTATCAACTAAACACGTGTATGCCGTGACTAGCAGCTAAGTCGTATTGTTGCTGTTACATTCCATGTTTATCGTTAGCATACAGCGCACTTCCCTACTACATGTGGGGCTTTGTTGTCTGATGTCACTCAATGCATGATCGGTAAAATGCCTTTAACTTTTTTAATGCGTTCGTTTTTGGTAATTAATTAATAGAAATTAACGCGTTAAAGTCCCAGCCCTAATATATATATATATATATATATATATATATATATATATAGCCCTAATATATATATATATATATTATATATTATATATTATATATTATATATATATTAGGGCTGTCAGCGTTAACGCGTTAATCGAGCGTTAACTCAAATTCCTATTAACGCCACTCATTTTTTTTACGCGCGATTAACGCATGCACGTTCTTTGAAGTTTGAGCCTTGGTCCGACCCGTAGTTTGGGAAAGCAGGAAGCACTGAGCAGTAACGTTGATAGCAAGCACAAAGAAACCCCCGTGAGCAGAAAAGGAGGAAGAAAATGGGTATAATCTTGGCAAGTTCAGCTTAAAATTGAGAAAATCTCCCACATTTTGGGTGAGAGAGAGAAAGAGAGGGCGCATCAGCGCGATCAGACCGTTGCAGAGAGAGAGAGACAGACAGACAGACAGACGGAGCGCGGGGGGGAGAGAGGCAGAGAAAGCGAGTGAGACAGACAGACAGACAGGGAGGGTGATTAGACCAGAGTCAGAGAGAGACCGAGAGAGAAAGAGAGAGGGGGAGAGAGCTGGAACACAGCTGCTCTTGTGCTTTTTTCTTCAGATGACAGTAGGCTAATTATTACTACAGTAGCCTATATATATATATATATATATATATATATATATATATATATGGCCCCCCTTAAATCCCGGACTGTCTCAATTTTAACAGAAACTGCTACTAATGACCACCATGGATTTGGGGGGGGGGGTGGGGGGGGAGGGGTTTTTGGGTGGGCTGAGACTATTTTTGCCCAAAAAAGGCCTAGAACCGCCCCTGCTCCGCACCATGAAGTCCACTGGTCGTCGGTTGGAGCGGCTCCACAAACGAACTGGCCTCACCGTCCACCGTCTGGCCTTTGAAGACCATGTGAAGTCTTACAAGGAGGAACTCACCAAGACCAAAACTAAATACTACTCCACCCTTATTGGCTCACAGCAAAACCACCCCAGAACACTATTCACCACCATTAACCGTCTGCTCCGCCCCCCTGCTGCCTCGCCCACCCTTGATGACCCTGACCTCTGCTCTAAATTCCTGGACTTTTTTCTGGCTAAGGTGGACACCATTCACCAGCAACTCCTCGTACCTGCCCCCCCTCCTCCCAACGTGTCACAGACACCCTCAGCACCCCCCCTCCGCCCCCAATGTTCTCTCTTCCTTCTCCCCAGTTGATGCCGCACTGGTAACCAAACTAGTGACTAAAGCCAAAGCCTCCTCCTGTTCCCTGGACCCCATGCCAACAGCTCTGGTTAAAGCCTGCCTTCCTACCCTCTGCCCCTCCATCACAGACATAGTAAATTCCTCCATAGTTTCTGGTACAGTTCCCCCCAGTCTTAAAATCGCCTCCATCACTCCCATCCTAAAGAAGCCTGGTTTGGACCCTGATGACCTGAACAACTTCCGGCCGATCTCCAACCTTCCTTTCCTCAGCAAGGTCCTGGAAAGAGCAGTGGCTGCCCAGCTCCATCTGCATCTGTCCAACCATGAGCTCTACGAACCCCTTCAGTTCAGACCGCCCTAATCAAGATCACTAAGGGACTGTTCGTTATTTATGAGAGGGGGGGTATGGTGTAACCTGACGCTGCCAGATGGACGGTATAGCTCCCCAGTCGATCTGGGTTTGAAGTCACCAGACCCGCTGACGGAGGCGGGCACTTTGTCCAAGCTACTTGGCAGGTGATTGGATGACCCATCTGTCTATCACCGCTGGTGGGTGTTAACTTCAACCAATCAGATCGCGGAAGGTGCCTGTGGCTGATCTCCGTGGTATTCATTGATTGAGTCCTCGCGGTCGTAAAGTCACCTTCGAAGCATTTAGTTAGATTATAACGAACTAGTTGTGTGGCTTAGCCTTCCCAAATGTTGAGGGTCGTTTTTTAGAATTTAATACATAGAATTGGGAACGTTACATTCAATTTCATTCACTGCCTGTCACTTCCGCGGCAGCAGCCATGTTGACGAGTGAAAAGAACTACAAAGACCATGTACCCACTACTTGCCCAGACGAGCCAGAGCCCGCCTACGGCCGCCGCTGATTGGTCGAGCCGGCATGGCTCGACCAATCATCTTAACTGCCTGTGCAGGTCCAGACCGTCACGGAGAACCAAATGCAATGTGAGTTCACGTGACGGGCGGTTTACCAGGCTAGGTATGGTGCAGAAAGGGGGAGGGATATCAAATATTTTTTTGAGTACTGGGGAGGGACTTGTGTTTTTTATTTTGGCTTTAGGGAGGGCTATACAACATTCATTTTTTGTATTTTGTATATATTTTAAATGTGTTTTTTCGTTCCAAAATTCGTGTTTACTCCCCTATTTATATCTATGGTTTACCTGTATGGTGACTGGACTTGGTATCTCCCATTCCTTCCTTTCACGTAAACCGCTGCTCCTATGCACTGTGTACAGGCCCTCACTCGGTCCTGCTGTTTGCTTGGTGCATTGACTGGAAACGTTTATCATCGCTTTATATTGTTTCAGAGCTGGAATTGTTGACACATATGCAGTTGGCTAGGCTCAGGGCCGGTTCGAACATATAGGCGACATAGGCGACCGCCTAGGGCGGCACTTGTGCGCCTTCACTTGCAGCTCTCCAAATATTCTCCAGCGCTCTGCCTCTCATGCTCTTCCCCGCTAGATCCATTCTCTCGCCGCTGTCCGCGGCACGAACCGCCCGCCCTACTATGCCTCTGATTGGCCTACCCTGATATTCTTACCCTAACCCAACCAATCATCACTCCTCATGCCTAAACAAGCACTACTACTAGCCAATCAGAGGCAGAGGAGGGCGGGTCATCATGTCTTCTCCATCCCGCTTGAATGAGGAAAAGGGACACGGAGTAAATGAAATGACATAGCCTACAAGTAGACTAATTTACATCATTAACTTTGGGTTAAGGTAGCCTAGGCCATGTGCTCATATGTGTGTACCAGTATTAGTGTAATCAGTAAATAAGCGCGATATTTCTAACGTTGTTTCTGGGTTCCAAAACAATCTGTTTCCCTGTGCAGCGCGCAGTGCGCACTTTGCCTGCCCATTCATTGGAGAGACCAAAATTGCAAGATACAATATCTGAAGTTTCTCAAAGTTGAAACTACCTCTGCAGTAGTAGCCTACAATGAAACAAGACAGACTTAATGGACTGGCAACAATCTCCATATAAAATGAACTGGCAGAGAGAATCCTAATAGAGGATGATTGGATTTATTTAAAGACCTTTGCTGACGCAGCCCCCGCTGGTGTCCACTTCTGAAAGGTAAACAAGCTTTATTTGCCAACAGCTCGTAACAACAACTCGCCTTTGTTAAGTTGTGAATCTGCTGATGATATAGGCTATAGGCTAAATACATTGTGAGTCTTATATTACTGTGGTTGCGCCGCCGTGCGCACATTCCGTGTTTTATGCACATGAGAAAGTGGTAGATAGCATTGTACAGTGGGTGGTACCAAATACAAGATAGCGGGAAAAAACAACACAGAAACTGAAAGTGAGGATTTATCCTTCAAGATGAAAAACGTACACCAGGATTTGGTACAGAAAACCTATACTTTCCCCCCAACTCCAGGGATTTCGTTGTCATGCGACCATCAAATGGTAAGTGTTATATGGCCGCCGTGCCCCCGATGTCGGGCGCTATCAAACGTAGCGTTCTTCAGTAGGCTACTACCTTTGGTGTGAATATGATAAAGTGTGGTTATTTATGGTGGAGGGAGGGTGATGCATTTATCTCCAGTCACTCAGGGAGGGACATGGGAAAATATTTATAGATCTGGGGAGGGTGAAGGAACAAAACGAAAACAAAGTCGCCCCTGCACCATACCCCCCCCTCTCATAAATAACGAACAGTCCCTAACGACCTCCTCATCGCTGCAGACTCCGGTAAAATCAGTATCCTCATCCTCCTCGACCTCTCCGCTGCCTTTGATACAGTTTCCCACACAATCCTCCTCAAACACCTATCTGACCTCCTAGGCATCACTGGTACAGCTCTCTCATGGTTTCAATCATACCTCTCCAACAGACTCAGTTTGTCACCATCAACGGCTCCTCCTCCCCCCCTGCCCCAGTCAACCATGGCGTCCCTCAAGGCTCTGTGCTGGGTCCCATACTCTTTATCACCTACCTGCTCCCCCTCGGCCAGATCATACATCACCACGGTCTCAACTTCCACTGCTACGCTAATGATACTCCGCTCTATCTCAGCACCTCACCATCCACTCAGCTCCCCCCACAGTCTCTGGTCAACTGCCTCCACGCCATAAAAACCTGGATGACAACCAACCTACTCAAACTCAATCAGAATCAGAATCAGAATCAGAAAGACTTTAATGATCCCCGGGGGGAAATTGGGACAAGTTACAGTAGCTCGCTCACAGAACACACATAGCATAAAATAAACCGTAGTAAATGCAATATTAAGCAAATAAGCAGAAAAACACAACATAGCATAGAATAACTAGTAAATGCGATAGAGCAAAAAATAAGTAGAATGTCTAAGTAGCAAAATACAAAATACGTAGAGTAAGTATACATTCCGTGTCAATTATCATTATTGCACGTGACATATTGCACATATTGCACATATTGCACATATTGCACGTGATTTATATTAAGTCGGCTTGCCCTATACGTTACACGTGGCTCAGTCAGGCACAGTTAACCTATCGGCTGGCTCAGTCTCATGGAGACTGAGCGTCTCCGAGGTGCTCTTTTAAGAGAGGCATTAAATAGACCAATGGCCACCGGCAGGAATGATTTCCTGTGCCTCTCCGTATTGCATCTAGGTGGAATCAGTCTCTCACTGAACGTACTCCTGTGTTTGACTAGCACGCCATGGAGTGGGTGCGAGTTATCATTGTTCATGATGGAGCGTAGCCTGGACAACGTTCTCTTCTCTGACACCGCAGTCAGAGAGCCCAGATCCAGCCCCACAATGTCCCTGGCCTTACGGATCAGTTTGTTGAGTCTGTTGGCATCCGCTGCCTTCAGCCTGCTGCCCCAGCACACAATAGCATACAGGAAGGCACTAGCCACTACCGACTCATAGAACATCCTCAGCATGGTCCGGCAGACGTTGAAGGACCTCAGCCGTCTCAGAAAGTAGAGACGGCTTTGCCCCTTCTTGTAGAGTGCATCAGAGTTCTTAGCCCAGTCTAGTTTATTGTCAATGTACACTCCAAGGTACTTGTAATCCTCCACTATGTCAACACTGACCCCGTGGATTGAGACAGGGGTCACCGGAGCCTTGACCCTCCTCAGGTCCACCACTAGCTCCTTTGTCTTTGACACGTTGAGCTGCAGGTGGTTCAGCTCACACCATGTGACAAAGTTGGCCACCACATCCCGATACTCATCATCGTCGCCATCTTTGATACATCCCACTATCGCAGAGTCATCAGAGAACTTCTGAAGATGGCAAGACTCTGTCTGGTAGGTGAAGTCCGTGGTGTAGATGGTGAAGAAGAAGGGAGAGAAGACCGTCCCCTGTGGTGCTCCCGTATTGCTGACCACTCTGTCTGACACACAGTTCTGCAGGCGCACATACTGTGGTCTGCCAGACAGGTAGTCCACAATCCAGGCCACCAGGGGGGCATCCACTCGCATCGCTGTCAGCTTCTCACCCAGTAGAGCCGGCCTGATGGTGTTGAAAGCACTGGAGAAGTCGAAGAACATGACTCTCACAGTGCTGGCCGGGTTGTCAAGGTGGGCGTAGGCGCGGTTGGTAAGGTAGATGACCGCATCCTCCACTCCCAGTCGGGGCTGGTAGGCGAACTGGAGGGGGTCAAGGGATGGTTTGACCATAGGCCTGAGCTGCTCCAGGACGATTTTCTCCAGGGTCTTCATGATGTGGGACGTCAAAGCTACCGGCCTGTAGTCGTTGGAGCCACTGGGTCTTGGCTTTTTCGGTATAGGAACGATACAGGACATTTTCCACATCACGGGGACCTTTTGGAGACTCAGGCTCTTATTGAAGATCAGCTGTAGCACATCACACAGCTGGGGGGCACAGGCTTTGAGCACCATGAGGCTGACGCCATCCGGGCCGGCTGCTTTCCTTGTGTGTAGTCTCAACAGCTGATTCTTCCCCTGGTCAGCTGTGATGGTCAGCGTGGGTGGGGGGGGGGGGGGTGGCATCATCAGCTCTGAAGCCCTTCGGGGGGGGGGAGGGGGTGTGTGGCCTCGTCACTGGGAGACGGGGTATGGCCTGGAGGATGAGGGGGGGGGGGGGGAGGTGGGCCATCAGCCGGGGCCAGAGGGAGAGAGAGGGGGGGGGAGAGCCGTGTGGCGGGGGCTGCTGTTTGTATACTGCAGTCAGGGGAGTCGGGGGAGGGGGCCCCCGGGCCAGCCGTATCAAATCTATTGAAAAACAAATTCAATTCGTTGGCCCGATCAACCCCCCCCTCCACCCCCCCACCCACCGCTTTGTTAAAGCCAGTAATGGCTTTCACACCTCTCCACACCTCCCTCATGCTGTTTTGCTGGAGCTTTGCCTCAAGCTTCGACCTGTAGCACTCTTTAGCCACTTTAATGCTCGCTTTCAGCTCCCCCTGGATGGCTCTGATCCTATCTCTATCCCCCGACCTAAATGCCCTTTTCTTGGCGTTCAGGATGGCCTTGATGTCTTTAGTAACCCAGGGTTTATTATTCGGGAAACATTTTATTTCCTTTGTGGGTATGTTGCAATCCACACAAAAGTTAATGTAGTCCGTAATGCACTCAGTGATCCCATCGATATCCTCACCATGTGGGTCACAGAGTGCCTGCCAGTCTGTTATCTCAAAACAGGCTCTAAGAGCCTCCGTTCCTTCCTCAGACCATACCCTCACTGTCCTAGAGGTCACAGGCAGTCTTTTCACCATCGGGGTATATCTGGATCTGAGGGAGACTAGATTGTGGTCGGAGCGGCCAAGCGGGGGGAGCGGTGACGAGGAGTAGGCATCCTTCACGTTAGCATACATCAAGTCTATAGTTCTGTCGCCCCTAGTGCTACAGCTCACGTACTGTTTAAAGTTAGGCAGTGTCTTTGTCATAGTCACGTGATTAAAATCCCCCGATATCAGTACCAATGCACTCGGATGCTTAGTCTGTAGACCGGCAATGGCGTTGTGGATAGTGTCACACGCTGATGTCGGATTAGCGGAAGGGGGGATGTAAATTGCCACAACAATCACATGAGAGAACTCCCTTGGTAAATAATATGGCCGTAGTCCTACAGCTAAAAGCTCAGTGTCCGGTGAGCACAAGCGTTCTTTAATGCTGATATGAGCCGGGTTGCACCATCTGTTGTTTACGAGAATGGCAAGCCCACCTCCTTTCTTCTTACCACACAGGGTGCTGTCCCGATCTGCTCGTATCGTCTGGAATCCGTCAATTGATGCATTAAAGTCCGGGATATCTTTGTTTAGCCAGGATTCCGTGAAGCACATTAAGCTGCACTCCCGAAATTCTCTCTGTGTCCTCGCCAGACCTGTTAATTCCTCCATCTTATTCGCTAACGATCTTACGTTGCCCATGATCAGAGAGGGGAGACTTGGCTTGAATCTCCTACGTTCCCTCCTTGCTTCGTTTTTCCTCTGCCTCGCTCTTCTGCCTCTTCCCCTCCTTCCACGCCATGCGTTTCTTGTTAATTCCTCCGGAATAAGCGGCACCGATACCACCTCGCCGGCCAGCGAGCGTAGCGCCAACAGCTGTTCCCTGCTATAAACAATAGCCCCATGTGTAGGCTCCAGCTGATGTCCCCATGCAAAACATTCCGAGAGGAGTAAACAGGTCAAAAATACGGTAAAAATTATTTACACTATTACACACTATTTACACAATATATACACACGTTAAGTGTTAGAAAAAAGAGCGATAATAATATAAATACAAAGAGCACGAAAACGAACGAGCTACTGCAACAAGCGACCTTCCTTGTCGACGCCTGCGCACAACACCAACAACAGTAAAACTGAGCTCATGGTTGTGGCCCCCAAGCCACTGCTCCGGAAGGTTGGAGATCTCCTCCTCCACGTCGAGGGCTGTTCCATCAAATCATCTCCTGAAGTTCGCAACCTGGGCGTCATCATTGACTCCACTCTTTCCTTCCAGTCCCACATCAAATCCATCACCAAGTCCGCCTTCTACCACCTGAAAAACATTTCCCGTCTCCGTCCCTCACTCTCAGACTCCGTGGCAGAAACCCTCATCCATGTATTCATCACCTCCCGGTTCGACTGCTGTAATGGAGTCCTGTCCGGGGTTCCAAGCAAAGCCTGGACAGGCTCCATCCAGTACGTGCAGAACTCAGCTGCCAGGGTTCTCACTCACACCAAGCCCTGGCAGAACATCACCCCCACCCTCATCCAGCTCCACTGGCTCCCGGTCAAATTCCGCATCCTGTACAAACTCCTCCTTCTCACTTACAAATCCCTTCACGCAGTTGCCCCCCAATACCTGTCCGACCTCCTTCACCAACACACTCCATCCCGGAACCTGCGGTCTTCAGACGCAGGTCTATTATCCATCCCCCGTACCAGACTCAAAACCTTTGGGGACAGAGCCTTCAGCGTGACTGCCCCCACCCTCTGGAACGCTCTCCCTGCCGAAATGCGTAATGCCCTGACCCTGAACAGTTTCAAAACACACCTCAAGACACATCTCTTTTCCATGGCCTTTCCACATTAGTTAGTTCAGTTTAGTTCAACCAGCCCTGTTGTTTGTTTTGTTTGTTTGTTTGTTTTCCTCCCCCTCTCTCCCCTATCTGTATCCCACTTTTGTGAAGCGACCTTGGGTTTTATGAAAGGCGCTATATAAATTAAAGTTATTATTATTATTATTATTATATGCTTCTACTTCACTATACAGTATGGTTCAGCATGCACACCCTTGAGGTTATTCTGAAAAATATTCTGGACAGTATTTGTCATTGTTCCAATAATAATAAACATATCCGGATAAAGCAAGCATATTCGTCTACTCCCATGTTGATAAGAGTATTAAAAACTTGAACAATATCGGTTTAGGGTAGATTTAGAACAGATAAAAAATAGTGCGATTAATTTGCGATTAATCGTGAATAACTATGGAAATCATGCGATTAATCGCGATTAAATATTTTAATCGATTGACAGCCCTAATATATATATATATATATGAAATTGAAATTATATGAAAAAATATGAAATTATTCATATTGAAGGTTATTATTAAATGGCCATGTTTCCATCACCAAAGAGAATCTGCTGGTCTGACTTTGTTTCCCCACAGAGTGGACGATGGTGGAATCCAGAGGTTGAAACCAGATCTGAAGAAATGTAAGTCTGTATTTATGTTGATTCATCAAAATAAAACAACAAACATTCAACTATTGACATGAAAAGTCCCTCTACACAGCAGCAAGTGACATCTATTCATTCAAGTCCTATACTGAGAATGAAGATGATGGCTGATATAATGTGTCATCATGAAAATATAACAATGAAAACATATATTATATAATAATATAAATAAAACAATATATAATGTTTCATCATGGAACTTTGAAGAAATTAAATGTCCGACAAATGACAGACACCACCCGCCCGTCTACCTAGGCAATTTTATTATAGGAAGGAAGACTTGAGACTTGACTTTAGCTCAAAGACTTGAGACTTGACTTGGACATTAGCTCAAAGACTTGAGGCTTGACTTGGACTATAGCTCAAAGACTTGAGACTTGAATTGGACTTTAGCTCAAAGACTTGAGACTTGACTTGGACTTTAGCTCAAAGACTTGAGACTTGAATTGGACTTTAGCTCAAATATTTGAGACTTGACTTGGACTTTAGCTCAATGACTTGGGACTTGAGCTGGACTTTAGCTCAAAGACTTGAGACTTGACTTGGACTATAGCTCAAAGACTTGAGACGTTAGCTCAAAGACTTGAGACTTGAGTTGGACTATAGCTCAAAGACCTGACACTTAAATTGGACTGTAGCTAAAAGACTTGAGACTTGAGTTGGACTATAGCTCAAAGACCTGACACTTAAATTGGACTGTAGCTAAAAGACTTGAGACTTGAGTTGGACTATAGCTCAAAGACTTGAGACTTGAGTTGGACTCTAGCTCAAAGACTTGAGGCTTGACTTGGACTATAGCTCAAAGACTTGAGAGTTGAGTTGGACTTTAGCTCAAAGACTTGAGACTTGACTTGGACTATAGCTCAAAGTCTTGAGACTTGAGTTGGACTATAGCTCAAAGACTTGAGACTTGACTTGGACTTTGGCTCAAATACTTGAGACTTGAGTTGGACTATAGTTCAAAGACTTGCGACTTGACTTGGACTATAGCACAAAGACTTGAGACTTGTCTTGGTCTATAGCTCAAAGACTTGACTTGACTTGGACTTTAGCTCAAAGACTTGAGACTTGACTTGGACTATAGCTCAAAGACTTGAGACTTGAGTTGGACTTTAGCTCAAAGACTTGAGACTTGACTTGGACTTGCAAAAAATGACTTGTGAGCATCTTTGGTGTGCTCCCATAAATTCTTAATATAGGCTACACAGTTTGCATTGGTTATTGGTTCCATGTTTGTTTCATTCTGTAGTTTTGTTACAGATAAATACCCCCCCAACAAACAAACAAACAAACAAACATCAAACAAAAAACAAAGCAAGACTGAAGTTAATGCAACTTTATAAAAAGCAACATTAACTTCAAAACCCAAAAATAAAGAAAGAACAAACTATATATATATATTTTTATAAATGCAGTCAAATTTGAGACATTTTAAGGCCTAAAACAAAGATTACTAGATTTTAGACTTTTTAAGGACCCCTGGAAACCCTGTAAGAGTATAAAACATAGTTTCTGTATTGCGTCTTGTTCTCTTATCAGATGCCTGTGAACTCACACTGGACCCAAACACAGCACACAGACAGCTCCTCCTGTCTGATGACAACAGAAAGGTGACACATGTGAGAAAGGAGCAGCCATATCCTGATCACCGAGAGAGATTTGACTACTGGAAACTGCTGCTGTGTAGAAATGGTCTGACTGGTCGGTGTTACTGGGAAGTGGAGTGGAAAGGAAGGGTTAATATAGGAGTGACTTACAGAGGAATCAAGAGGACAAGAGATTTTGACTCTCTGCCTGGATACTACAAAGATTCCTGGAATCTGAGCTGCTCTAATCAAATTTACTATGCCCGTCACAATAGCATAAGGACACGCATACGTTCCCCCTCCTCCTCTGGCTTTAACAGAGTAGCAGTGTATCTGGACTGGCCTGCTGGCTCTCTGTCCTTCTACACAGTTTCCTCTGATACACTGATCCACATCCACACCTTCCACTCCACATTCACTGAACCACTCTACCCTGTGTTCTGGGTCCGGTCGTATGGTGACTCAGTGTCTGTCAGATAGAGGAGGGAGAAAGAAACACACACTGTGACTAAACACAGCTGCTGAGATCATGCTTCACTCTGTACAAGCTCACACACACACAACAGTCTAAGGGCCCTATCTTCCCAATTGCGGTAATTTTGCGTTAGCGCCAGTTTTGCGCTGGAATAGCGCCACGCAAAGCCCTAATTGTGGGCGTGTCGGGCCGCTGCGCTTCACGTCATCTCAGCAGCAGAGTGACAGAGTGAGAGAGAGAGAGAGAAAAGAGAGAGGGAGAGAGTCAGAGAGAGAGAGGGGGAGAGAACGAGAGAGGGAAGAGAGAATTGGAGGATGAACCAGTTCGGATTCGTAACGAAAATTGATGCTTTTGTAATTAGTAGCCTTTTAATTAGTCGTTTCGCTCATATAGGCTATAACATACACATTTAAACATATTTGTTTCTTTAATAGGGTAGGGATGTGTGAGATTTTATTTCAATAGCCTATACCAGAATTGTCCACTCGGGTTAAGCTATTGTTGCATGGTGCAATGGTGCAGGGAGAGAGGTTACGGTATACTATCAATGGTTACTGTATAGCCTACTGACCGGTGTTGTGTCAGAAAGTGATTTGCTGCCAGAAACTGATTTCGATCCGCGGGACCACGCACAGCGCTGCCTCGGTGCCTCGGAGTCGGCAGTGCCTCTACCCACCCTGTGCACCGACCCCCCCGGCCTGCCTACCCGGCCCAGCTCACACCTTCTCCGGGAAGACCCCCCTTCAGGACACGGCACACTAGCCGAACACAAAGCACCCCTCCCCGTGCTACACACAGACTCCATGACAAAACCATGACAAACAAATTCTCATTGTTAAATCAAGGTGTGTTTTTTTCTGCAGTGTAGATTAGTTGAAAATCAACGTGGCATTCTGAGGAGGGAAGTGTGTCTGCGCGCGAGCCGTGCATAATGGGCCTATCCAAGCGAGGATTTCCTGCACAGCGCCGGAGAATACTGTCTGCGTTCAGGCATACACCTGGCATAGTGGGGTTGTTTGCGCTAAGACCAGCTATTTGCTGGCATTAAATTTGAGAGCACCCAAGGCCCCTTTTTTTAACACATTGCGCTGGAACGGCTATTTTGGAACGGGCAATGCCCAAACCTCTCTTTGCGCTCGGAACATCCGACGGTATCTTCCCCAGAGCGCTAAATGACACTTGCGCGAGAAACAATGCGAAACGATAGCGCTGTACGAAGCTTTAGTTGGCAGCTTGCAGCCGGCTTGAGAAGCTTTAGTTGGCGGCCTAATGTACTGTCAAAACCTGCTCAGACCTTCCTTCACTGCAGTGTAAAAAAACCGGCACAGTTGCCAGGTTACTGGAGTACCAAATGGGGTGGAAACTCACCATATATCTGCCAACACTGCAAACAACAAAGCAACGCTGAAGCATCGCCTCGTTGAGGGAGTTTCATTTCCCGATCACACCATGAAGCACATTTCATGTCAAGCCGGTTTGTCGGCTAGCAGCTAGCACTTTAGCTATCAAGTTGAACTTAGCTCCGGTAGAATCAATGATGTCCAGCCTTCTGATTGACCTGTTATTTTGTGTCCTGTCACATCATCAAGGTTCCGCTTCTGGTTCTGGCACTATGTTTATCTCATATGTTTGTATAGGTGATATGTTTAGACTCGTTCTTTATTGCAAGTTAATATCAATAAAGCATCAGTTCGAGATGCATTGATAATCATTTCATCATTGCATCGTAGTCCTCTGAATCAGAATTGAATCAAATCGAATCGTGAGGTGTCTAGAGATTCCCACCCCTACTGTTTACTGAGCTGTGGAGCTGCATCCCAGAGAGAGACAGACTGGACATCTATGAAAACATCTGAATGTCTTTATCATTTTTATATATTTTTTTATCAAGTCGGTCTGAATGTTTTCATCACATTTATCATTTTTTATCAAGTCGGTCTGAATGTTTTTTTGATTTTTATAATTGTTTCTAGCATGTTTTATAATTGATTTAATCATCTAATAAACTAAAAACTAAACAAACCCCTTACTGTGTGGTTTTGGTGTTTTGCGGTGAAAGTGGCTCTCTTGACTATGACCAGCTATGTGTGGTTCTCATGGAAAAGATAGTGAGGATCACTGGTCTAAATAGTTTTCATTACTGCGTGTTGAGTCGTGTGTGTGTGTGTGTGTGTTTGTGGTGTTTGTGTCTGTGTGTGTGTGTGCTGACTGTTTCTCTGCTTCCACAGTGCCTCTGTTTCAGAGATGAGTGAGAGAGAAACACTCACACTGTGACCAAACACAGCTGCTGAGATGATGCTTCACTCTGTACAGGATCACACACACACACACAAATGCAGGCGGGCACACGCACGTGCATGCACACAATGATTATCACAGGCTCTGATGAGACACACACACTTTGTACTGTAGCTAGCCTACTCAAGTAGAGTTTTCAGGTAGGCTATGTAGCCTACTTAATTGAGTATTTATTTTTCTGACAACTTTTTACTTTTACTTACTTTTGCATGACAGACAAAAACCATGTAACATCTGTCTCACGCTCTCCCAGCCTTCACACTACTACCTCTCCCTCTCTTCATGCATGATCTAGCTTGCTCACCCACCTCTCTCTCTCTCTTTCTCTGTAGTGTCACATCACATCAACAATGTAGCCTAATGAGGGAGGAGTAGATGTCATTTTAAGGATTTTAATAAAAGGGGCTAATTGGACTTTTTGTGGAAAGACCATCAGACAATCAAAGTAGGCTATAGTCTTTACACATATTTGTGTAAAACAACATATTTGGAGGGGATCTTTACATTTCTTCGAATTCTATTAATATGATGTGAGTTTGAGTTTGGCACAGAAACAGCGGATAGAAATACCGTAGGCTACTTTTTTTTTTAAACATTTATAGGCATACTTTTTTGTTTTAACTTTTACTCGAGTGAACAAGTTGAATCAATTCTACTTAAAGGAGAATTTTGGTTTTTTACACCACGGTCCTCATTTCCAGGTTAAAATATGATGTTTTACTCACCGAAATAGTTTGGCTTCATTCGGATGCCCATGGAAGATTTTGAGCTCCGAGTAGTCTCCTCAAACAGGCTATAACGAGAGCCTGCGGCCAGCGTGGGGCATGCTGGACGGGAGTGCACGCGCTCTCTAAATGACACTTTTTCTGTCAGATCACGGTTCATTATGGTTGTAAATATAATTATTTAGCTAATAGCTAGAAGCTAAGCTAACAACAACACAGCAGTCAGCGTTGATCTGCCCCGGATGGGGTTACAGTGCCCATCTTCCCCCTCTGTGAAACCTTCTTCAGAGAAACCACAGAAGGGGGAAGATACGCACTGTAACCCCATCCTAATTTTCAGGTGCTTTTGCAGTCGTAGTGCAGTTGTTGTAGTTTTAATGGCTGTGTGATACTCACTGGTGGAACCCTGCATTCTGGCCCGAGGCCCGGTCCGACCGTAGGGCCGGGCCCGGGGGGCTATAGGGCCTAAATTTGAGGCCCGTGCAGGGCTCTACTCACTGGGACACAACAGAAACTCTGTGGGGAATGGCGATGGAAGAGCATCAAATTACCATTGACATACATCTAGTGTTCCTCTTTTATAGTTTTGTACAATGTATGTATAAGAATATTGATATATAATATATTAATATCTATGTATAAGAATATTCCTAAACCACGTCAAGTGTGATTGCTGTTCTATGACCTAGAATGACTTGATTATTTGAATAAAGTATATTTTGCTGTTTTTCTAAGTTCTGCTCAATGCAAATTTATTTCATACAAAAACATCTAAGACCTATTCACCAATATGTTCCAACACAGGGGTCAGCCAGTTACTTCCTATTGTGTTTACACTTCCTGTGACAGTACAGCACCAGTGACCAGGTCAAACCTAATACATCCATGGGTAAAACAGACGGTCGCCGTTCCGAACAGGAAGTCATAACACAACGGGGTCAAGTGGGCGGGGCTACGTAAGGTGAATAACAGAAATTCACATTTTATATGTTTGCATCAATGGCAATTCCCCCCCCAAATATTCCACATGTCTGAGTGCTACAATGTCTAAAACACAAAGTTAAAACTGATGGTACTCTAACCAGTATTGCCATCTATGTACCTATGAGATGAACGATCATTGCAATTCACACTGTCCAATCACTTCTGCCATGGCATATATTTGAGGGGTGATACCTCCATGCCAGTTTGCAGGTTGCCTCTCCATATCAATCATATTCAAACATTGACATCTTGTTGGAGCATCAGATGTCATCAGATGTTCACTTAAGTTGGCAAATACACAGAAAATCAAAGGCCTTCGAGTCATTATTTTATCAGCTCAGCAGCAGTTGAAGTATTTCACCAGCAGAGGGCAGCAGTGGTGTATGAACAGTTTATCAGAGGCCTGAAAACACAGACTGAAACTACTGTATATTATACTCCCTGGTTTGATTCCAACCAGAACACTTTTTTTAACACCAGAAACTTCTTATGGACACTGTCCATAGGGGCCCATAGAGAGAGCAGGCCCTCCAACAATGTGTTGGCTGGACAGCAGACCCTTGTAATTATTCAGAGCCACCTTGCACGAGGGCCCGTCACATTCATGCCCACTTTTGATGCCAGCATAGTGGGATTAATGTTGCAGTCCTCTCCTCTGCGTTAGCCTGACCGATACTAGATTTTTGAGGCCGATGCCGATAGCGATATTAGGGAGCAAAAAAAATCTGATATCGATATATCGGCCAATATTCCCATATTATATATGTACACATATTTTAAAAGAAATCTGATATCGATATATCAGCCAATATTCTCATATTATATATATATACACATGTTTTTTTTAAATGCAATGATCCCTCAAATATCAAACACAAAGATATGACTTGATATATTGAATGTAGGCAGGATATTTTACAGCAAAGTGAAATTGTGGTTACACGATAGTAGAGAGATTTGACACTTTTTTGTAAAAATGCAATCAAATACACCATAAAAATGATAGGTCAGAACAAAAAATGTAATGTACATATATATACATGGAAACAATATAATATTCATATTACAAAGCAATACAAAATCTGATATCGATATATCGGCCAATATTCTCATATTATATATATATAGACATATTAAAAAAAAAAGTGCAATGATCCCTAAAATATCAAACACAAAGATATGACTTTGTGTGACTTGAGATATCTAATGTAGGCAGGATATTTTACAGTTCAACAACAAAGTGAAATCGTGGGGACACGATATGAGAGAGATTTGACACTATAATACATATGTTTTGTAATAATGCAATCAAATACACCATATAAAAATGATAGGTCAGAACAAAACAAAAAATGTAATGTATTTGAATGAAAATTGAATGTATTTAAATATATAAATGGAAACAATATAATAATACGATATATCAAGTATTCATATT
>NC_139633.1:7760064-7802564 GCF_964638095.1 Poromitra crassiceps | reverse complement strand
CTCTTCTCTTCCCTTCCCTTCTCTTGTCTTCTCAAATGAGAAATAAGTTAACATTTTTGCTGCAATGGTTCTTTCTTACAGTATAGTTTATTCTTGGGTCACCAGGGGACCCCATAGTCATCACACACATGAGTCCTGTTAAATGGTTAAGGGGGTAAACCATATATTGCTTTTCTGGATATAGCTGCTTTTTCTTGCTGGTGGTTGTTTGTGTCATTATGGAATTTTCATTTGCAGAATGTTTTTCCACGCATTTTCAATATGAATTCACGAGATGAAATCATCATCAAATCACATCACATCGGGAGCAACACACATGTAACACGAGGATGTTTTTGAAGGACAGAAATATGCTTTTCTGAAAACACTCAGTCACACACTGCACTCTATAATGCCCTCTCTCTCTCTCTCTCTCTCTCTCTCTCTCTGTCTCTGTCTCTCAGCCGCACGCACGCGCACACACACACACACACACACACACACACACACACACACACACACACACACACACACACACACACACACACACACACACGAGACACACTCTTCTGCTTACTTTCTCGTTCCTATTCTTGATTTTTATATTGGCTGCTGATCAGTGATTGGAGGTGATCGTTGATTTGAATCACTGCAGGCACAGAACCTGAGTGAGTTACAAATTGATGATTGGAAACACAGCCTACAACTGTGTGTGCATGTGTGTGTGTGTGTGTGTGTGTGTGTGTGTGTGTGTGTGTGTGTGTGTGTGTGTGCGTGTGCGTGCGCGTGCGTGTGTGTGTGTGTGTGTGTGTGTTGTTGGAGTCAACGAGAGGAGTGAACGTGATGACGACTGATTCTTTCGCTCCATACTCACCAAAGTACATTTTGGACCCATTTTCCACACGCCACATAATCTTCTGAACGTTATGACACTAAAAGGGCATTTTCATTCAGACACACGGATCAGGAGAAAATTAACTTTGTTCGAGACCTGTCGTGAAGTTTCCAGATGTAGCTAAATCTGTGGTTGGAAAGATGATTTCTTCCCCCAGCTGGTATCTTAGATTGAGCTAACAAGGCAGTTTTGTGTTTATATTTGTGGTATTTATTCAGTTTTGCGAACTCAGGATCTCTAGCTTAAGTTGGCTTGCTAGATCAGGGTCGGGGGCGCGGGCTAAACAGTCTCAGACAGGCGGGAGAGGTGAGTCAGGTGACCATGGCCATTTAGGAGAGCAGAAGAATATACCATTTCATACTATTGGCAGAGCCTGGAATGAGGCATCTCTGTATAAAGTACTGTATCTCTGGTTTGAGTTTCTCTCTTCTTCGTCTGTTCAGCCATGTCACTGCAACTACCCAGTTCTTTTTCTTCTATTCCAAAAGAGCTACCAGACATCGGCCGTTTAAGACAATGGAAAGACAATTGAATGGCTTTTATCAATAATAAATAATACAGAGGTAGCTGGTATTTCACGGAACACAGCTGTAATTATTCCAAAACAGAAAACAGTTTCTGTCTCTTTTTCTTACCGTCTACACATCTATCTATGTAGGCAGGGTCCCCCATCTGATACGATTTTAGCTTTTAGATGTTTTATTACAGAACGCGTATGGAAATAGTCAAAATAGTCATATACATTCTGTCATTGTGTCACTTATAGATGGTATTATAGTGAAAATGAGTTATCTTCTTTTTTGCTGGGGACCCCCTGGAACCCCCCCTCAAGGAGTCCCCATTTTGAGAACCACTAGGCTACAGCATGTATGTGTGTCTGTATACAGTGTATCTCTCTCTCTCTCTCTCTCTCTCACAGCACAGCACTCACTACCAAGTCTGAAAGGATGAAACAGCACATGGCGTTAGCGTTGTGTTTAGACTAGACTTCTTTATTGTGCACTCGCGTGGAAATCCATCTTTGGCTTCACAGACTTTTGGCCGGGCAGACATACACACACTTTAAAACTTCCTCTGCCACGGGTTAGAATACATCAGATATAAAACAATGAATAAGTGATCAAAACAATGAATAAACGGTTTGTAAAAAAAATAATAAAAAAAAGGAAAAAAAAATATGAACAATTACATATTATCTTTCTGTGTGGAGTTTGCATGTTCTCCCCGTGTTCCCTGGGGGTTTCCTTCATCACCAAAACATGCAATATCCTGGTCACTGAAGTGGTGCCTCCTCTGGTCGTTAGGGGCGCCTGTTCGGAGGGAAGGGAACTCATTGGAATAGCGTGATCCTCCCACGTGCTATGTCCTACCGGTGAAGCTTCCCTTGTCAGGTGAAAAGAAAAAAAATACATATCTTAAACAGACATCGTAAAGACAGCAGCAGTCACTAATAATATCCAGTAAAAGGTCATTTGCTTAGTAAGTCGACAGAGGGTGGGATACGTTTTTCGTTGCTATGGATACCCTATATCGTCTTCCTGAAGTTTTTCAAATTGATTAAAGGGATAGGCCACTTTTTTGGGAGTTTTGCTAATTTGCCATATCCCCCCACATAACCATTACATTACACCATGCCTTTACCGTCATTGTCCGACCAGTATACATACAGTGAGCTACAGTCGTGAAGTTAGTATCGCCATAGAATGGACGCCAATCGTACACCCGTTCAAAATAACCCAAAACACACACCTGATAGCGCCAAAATACATGTTGTGCTTCGGGTACTCAACACGCGATAAAAGATTAATTCAAATGCGGAGAAATGATCTTTTTTTAAGGGAAATACATAGCCGGAATTACTTTATAAACATGGCTGCCAGGCATGCGCAACATACAGCGCATCAGCTGTGTACAGCGCGCTTTACAGGCAAACAAGGAAGTAACTCAGTGTGGGGATTTACTCCGAAAACGACGTTTCACGTAACTATGGATTCATATTTCATCTCGTGGTGAGTACATTGTGCTGAGAGGGAATTATTTCCACCGGACTCTGTGTGACCGAGCGATTTGAATTCATCGTCCTTTAATTGACATTACCGGTAGTAAAAAAGAAAAAGTAATTATAGCTGCTGCGCAGCAATGGGTCGTGGCCGGGCAAGTCTCAAGGCTTTGAGCTAGAGGTCTTCGGGTATGCCCGACCCCCCGAATACCTGAGGTTCCGACCCGGACCCGGCCGGGTCTGGGTCCATTCAAAAGAAGTGCCAAACCGCTTGACCAAACCCCTTAGAAAAGTCATAGCACACCTGTCCTCAATAAGCCGCATGTTTTGAGTTCGGACATGTCTATGTGGCGCAGAAATTGTGGGGGTTATTACGCGCCAAAAAAGTGGCTGCTGCGCAGCAATGGGTCGTGGCCGGGCAAGTCTCAAGGCTTTGAGCTATTATGACATCACAATTGCTCGAGTGACATCAGTGATGGCATCACAATTGCTTGAGTGACTGATGACCTCACAAATACAACCTAATTGCTAGAGATGCTGCGATCGAGATTTTTCAATTCCGATCCGATTCCGATATTTTAGCCTCAAAACCGATCTGATTTCGATCAAATTTCGATACCCGATTCGATACCGATTTCGATCCGATACCGATACAGCACATATTTAAGCCTCTCTATGCTGTCTGATAGCTAGCAGGCAACAAACATTTTTATGGTTAGGTATGTATGTGTGTGCTTTGGTAATATAGTATGTAAACGATTTAGTTCATCTAATTAATTTTATGTAAAACTAAAACATAACAATCAAATACACACTTATTTTGTAATGGGTGAACACTGGACACAAATAATTATTGTTTCCTCACACATACACCCCCACTCTGTCTCACACAGGACACATACACACACAGCCCTGTCCCTGTCTCTCTCTCTCTCTCTCACACACACACACACACACACACACACACACACACACACACACACACACACACACAGCCCTGTCCCTGTTTCTGTCTCTCTCACACACACACACACACACACACAAAGTTTGTGCATACATTTCCACTGCCAGATTGGAGGAGTCTTTTGTCATTTTCTAATGTTACTTCTCTTCAGTGCAATACGTTTTGATAACGACCTGCAGTATAGCGCCGTTCGCTCAGTCAACTTAACGTGTCGTTAACGTTAGTTTAGAGGAGAAAGATAGCTGGTGTTAGCTAGCTAATTAGCCATGTTAGCTGCCTCAGTGGGTAACGTTAGCTTATAGAGAGTATTTATCTGACGTTTATGTTAGCTACTCCTCAAACCTGTGGGTGGAAATGGTTTATGCGATGCAATGTATGTTGAAGCAAGACAACGTTTTAATGTACCTGGAATTGGACAAATTACGACGGGTCGTGCTCACGCAGATCTAAGCCCTGGCCATCCTAGGCTCAACGCGAGACTCATCAGTCATTCGGTTGAGTCTCGCAAAGTTACACACAAAGTTTGTGCATACATTTCCACTGCCAGATTGGAGGAGTCTTTTGTCATTATCTAATGTTACTTCTCTTCAGTGCAATACGTTTTGACGACCTGCTGTACAGCGCCGTTCGCTCAGTCAACTAACGTGTCATTAACGTTAGTTAGAGGAGAAAGATAGCTGCTGTTAGCTAGCTAATTAGCCATGTTAGCTGCCTCAGTGGGTAACGTTAGCCTATAGAGAGTATTTATCTGACGTTGTCGTTTATGTTAGCTACTCCTCAAACCTGCGGGTGGAAATGGTTTATGCGATGCGATGTATGTTGAAGCAAGACAACGTTTTGGCCCTGGCCATCCTAGGCTCAACGCGGCCTCAGTGTGCTGCATGCTGGATAGAAATCCTGGAGCGGAGTCATGGAATGCAGGGCTTATATCGGAGCGTTGGATCGGTCATTTTCGCTGGAATCCGATCCGATCCGATCCATGTTTTTTGGCTGATATCGCGCCGATATCCGATCACATGATCGGATCGCAGCATCTCTACTAATTGCCTTAGGTAATTAAGGCAATTAGGCTATACACGGGGGCAGAATTCAACGTTTTGATGCACGGTGGGCTAAATTTTTGACCAATCGAAAATCTGTTAGATACTTTTGTGTAGGACCGTCTAACGATGCAGATGCTGAAGTTCGGTGTCGTTTGAAGAAAAGATGTGGGAGTAGGGTTTAATTCGTTTTACAGTTTTTGCAGTTTTGCGGTCTTTAGACTTCATAATTGGCCATAGGTTGCATTGTATAAAAGTTTATCCTCATTTGGGCCCACATTTCGGTGAAGGTTGCAAAGCTGTAGCACGTATGCCTGATTTTTTATGAATTTTTAAAGTTTGAAACTTTAGACGGTCGCTGTAGTGCCGCCGTTAGGACTATTGGTGCCAGATTTGCGTCAAAGACGTTTGGCATGAGACTGGACCTTTGTGCAAAGTTTGGTTAGTTTTCATGCATGGGAAGTCGAACTTCCCAGGAGAAGAAGAATACAGGCAAATACAATAAGTGGCCCTGCCGCTTCGCTGGCCCGGCCACTAATTATCGGCTAACGGAAACACTGCTATTATGTATGGCAGTCTGAACCGACGAAAGAAACTGGCCAGTCACCGATGCTGTCATAGTTCTCTGTCCCCAAGAAGGAAAG
This sequence comes from Poromitra crassiceps, assembly GCF_964638095.1. Taxonomy (NCBI): domain Eukaryota; kingdom Metazoa; phylum Chordata; class Actinopteri; order Beryciformes; family Melamphaidae; genus Poromitra; species Poromitra crassiceps. Next base: position 7,797,043 of record NC_139633.1, on the reverse strand, counting down.
AAAGTGGCCAGTCATACAGTTCTAGATGGCGAGGCCTGTTGGTCAGGTCACAGGTCATAATCACAGCTGATGTCACAATCATGTCATGACTCATCGGTGATGATGTCATCAGTGATGTCACTCGAGGAATTGTGATGTCAAGATTCAAGATTCAAGATTTTTATTGTCACTCCATGGTACAAGTATCACATGTGAAATTCTTGTGCTGTGGACTCCGTTTACAACATAGTGCAAATAGTACAAATATAACAAATATAACAGGGCATATGGGTGCAAAAACAACAAGAGACACAACAAGCATAAGGCAGTATAGTGATAAGACAAGTCAGAGACAGTGGCATATTCACTGCACATAGGTGCACGTGTCGGGTGCATACTTTAGACGTGCTTAAACATTTTAAATTCTGCGTATTTGACATACAGGTGCAAATAACATATTCCTTATTAAACATACAATTAAACTCGGCATTTTAAATTCGGCGTATTTGACATACAGGTGCAAATAGCATATTCCTTATTAAACATACAATTAAACGTTAGACATACGTAGTGGTAGCAGCTACAGTACGGTACAGTGCGGCTACTACACTATTTGTGTATGTTAAGGAGTCTCGTGGCCTGCGGGAAGAAACTGTTCCTCAAGCGATTTGTGCGTGCTTTCGGAACCCTGTATCTTCTCCCTGAGGGTAGCAGGGAGAACAGGCTGTTGTGGGGATGTGGGGATGTCATCGGTGATGATGTCATCAGTGAGTGATGTCATCAGTGATGTAATGGCTCTGTGCGTGAGTGGCAGACACTGATGATGTCATAGACATTGTGACATCATCAGTGATGCCATAAATCCTGCCCATGCGGTCTATAAGGAGGACAGGTCCAACTCGGGCAACTCGAGATCTCAATATCACCAATTCTATGCATAATTCATTATCCTATGGTATCAAGAAAACATCACAGATAATCTCTGATCAGGAAAACTTAATCTTCGATCTCCAGCTTCGTGTGTATCATTACGAACAGTGTGATGACACAGTCGAAGAAAACAGAGCAGATCTGGAGAAGTCCAGATCTGAGGTTGAGAGTCTGACTGCACTTTTGGCACAAGCACACAAGTATATTCTTGAGCTGGAGAATGGCCATCGACGTGGACCTGCAGAGACACAACCGCCCTCCCACAGGACCTGCACTGAAGGTGTGAGAGAAGATCAGAGTCTGGATCTGCTCAATGTGCAGGAAGAAAGGGAGAGACAAGAGCAGCTGTATCCTACGGTCATCCAGTTCAGGAACATTTCTGCAGGACAGGACAGAGGTTACCAGCCAACTACCAAGTCCAACTGTCAGCCTGCAGCCCTTGACATGCACGCCCCAGGACAGGACTATGACAAACAGATAAGAGGCCTTCAGGACCGGGTGGAAAGGTTCAATGAGGAGGAGACATTGAAGAAAGACATCCTCTTGGCTGATGCAGTGTGTAAAGTGAAGGGCCTGGAAATCACCAATCACAAACCCAGCACCACATTGCAGGAGAAAGAGCAACTTCTGTCACATAAAGACATCACAGACCAATTCCAGATGTGTTTGCAGGGGAAGGAGATGGCTCTTCAAGAACTCAACAACCAGCTATTTAGTCACCAAAACACAATATGTACCCTAGAGAGAGAACTATCTGATGGGAAAATCAAATGCATCTCCAAAGTGACGGAGCTTGAGGAAGCTCTGAAGAAAAGCAATGACTCCGTGTCGGAAAAACATTTTCTTCTGTCAAAGAATACGATCAAAATGAAGGAACAGGAAGACACAATCAAGATGCTGACCCGTATGCTGCAGGAGAAAGATCAGGGCTCCAATGAGGAGACAGTGAAGAAGGACATCCTCTTGGCTGATGCAGAGTGTAAAGTGAAAGGCCTGGAAATCACCAATCACAAAATCAGCAGCACATTGGAGGAAAAAGAGCGACTTCTTCTGACAAATAAAGACCAGTTCCAGATGTGTTTGCAGGCGAAGGAGATGGCTCTTCAAGAACTCAACAACCAGCTACGTAGTCACCAAAACACAATCTGCGCCCTAGAGAGAGAACCGAACTCCAAAGTGACAGAGCTTCAGGAAGCTCTGGAAAAAAGCATCCACTCTGTGTCCGGAAAGGAGACTCTTTTGTCACAGATTGAGATCAAAATGAAGGAACAGGAAGACTCAATCAAGATGCTCACGTGTATGCTGCAGGAGAAAGATCAGTTGCTACAGAAGTGTGGCTGCTCAGTCGGCCCCGGTGATCGCCGAGAGGACTTAGTATTGGATCAGCAAATTGAGGACTTGTATGAGGCTATCGAGAGACTGCAGTTGACCGGAGATTACAGTGAGGAAGTAGGTTCATCTGAAGGAAGCCGCTGGGATCACGGTCTCATCTCGCATTCCGATGGTTCTTCCCAAGATGAGGGGAGACGGCCGAGTCACGATGAGAGTTTGATAGTAAACAAACGAAAGGCTCCGGATCGCCTAAACAAGATCCTGTGCAGTCAGCTGGGCCTCTGTAGAGCCATAAGCGCTCAGGGGGACGGAGAATCCAGCAGCTGTCTCAAGCCCTCCTCACTACTCATTGTGGACAAAGAAGCTGAGGACAACCGACGCCCGGCGACAGTTCCACAGAACCATGCGATTCTTCGTGAAGTCGAGAGGCTGTCGGGGGTCCTGGGTGAGTGGACAAGCGAGGTGGACCTGCTGCAGAGCGAGTGTGAAAAGCTGACGGAGGAGAAAAGGCGACTGGGGGCGAGTCTCGCACACGCTCAGACTAACCTCGCGATTCTGGAGCGCTCTCTCAGCTCTGCGGGGGAAGAGATACATCGGTTAAAGGGAGAGATTAGTGAAAAGGAGGCGATCCACGTGCAAGACATCCTTAAGTATGTTGCGATGCACAAGTCGACACAGACAGACCCTGCCACTCCTTCTGGACCAGAGTGTGAGACCAGCAGTCAGCAGCTCTCTACAATCAGCCAACTAAAAGAACAATTCACTCCAAGGAGCATGCAGGAAACACAGACAAATGCACAACCAGAGCATATTGCGTGTGTGGAGCAGCCCCCCGACATCAACATCATGAGCCGTGTAGAGTATGGTGAGGAGGACAGGAGCTCAGTCTCTTTGTGGCCCGGTCACCACACAAACCCTCATCTTGTTGCTCGCGAGGAGGATCTTCTTGCGCTCCAGCAGCTGGAAGCTGATGAGAAGCTGGTGACCAGCAGGATGGAGCAACTGCTGCTACAGGAAACCCTCAGATCTCTGCCTCCGCCAAATAGGCACCAAGTGGTTACGACGAGCCACCTTTCTGCAACTGCCAGTGCCAACCAGCGTGACGCAGAGGAGGCGTTCCTGCACCTTCACAAGGAGAGGAAGCGGAAACCCAAAGACCTTGATGCGTTGAAAATGGAGGAGGCTTTCCTGTACCTGCACCTTCACGAGGAGAACCTGAAGCTCAAGAAAGACTATGACGCATTGAAAATTGGGCAAAGCAGCAACAAGCGACTGATTTCGGAGACTCTTAAACGACTGCAGAGGGCGAACAAGCGGAAGTACGACTACTTGAGCAAAATGCTTGAGACTAGTCTATAAGCAAGAAAACACCCAGAAAACAGTCAACATTGATCACAATGTAATCTATAAGGTTAAAACGTCTGGAAAATATTTTGTGTATATTTAAGAGCCATCTGAAAACCGTTAATTACGTTTGTCAATAACCAAATCGCCTGCGCCACTTTCCGCTATTTATTAACCCATTGATACCTGATGCAGCATTTGCATGTATATCCCTCATTTGTGTGTGTATCCCTTTAAGACTGCGTGACGCGGTTTGCGGTCTTAAAGGGATACACACACAAATGCTGCATCAGGTATCAATGGGTTAACATAAATAACATAGCACATTATAAAAACATGATAACTCACCCCGGCACCGTGTATTCAGGCTCAATAGTCCATTAACTTTCGGAAGCATATCTTGTGCCGATGAGCTGCATTTGCAGATTGTGGCTAACTAGCTTAGCAGTGCTAACTACCACCAGCAGCCTGCTTGCAGGTACATAATGTCCACTTGCATGTGTTGAATGTAACGTTAGTTACACATTGCTGTGGTCGAGTGGTTATGATAGTTTTATATGACACAGCCTACAGACAACCTTATTTCATTTTCTAGATCAAAATACTTTCAAACCGCACTGGTTTTACAAGATGTTATCTCTGTCCGCTCCATAGACTGTAACATTAACATTCGGTTCACTCCCTCTTTCAACATGCTGGCTTGTGTTGTTTACATCCGGGCATTAGAGACAAAGGGTCCTTGGCATGAGAGGGGCTACTACTGCCTGTCACTTACACACAGAGACATTGTGACATCATCAGTGATGTCATAAATCCTTATCTACTTACACGTGACATCATCAGTGATTTATCAACCACTGATGACATCACTCACTGATGATGCCTTTAGGATTTGTTAAACTATGACGTTTTCAAAAATGTATAGTTTTACCCCTTATCTGTATTTTTCCCCAATATTTTATTTTAATTATTTTTGTGCATACAGGACAAACAGGCTCAGACACAGGAAAAGAAAAGAAAAGGAAAAAAGAAAAGGGGAAAAAAAAAAACCATTATCAACATTCAACATTACAACATGCTACACCTGCTGCTGTTTATATGCCTTCAAAAGGTATTGTGCGTGGGATCCCCCTCAAGGGGTCCACGAGAAATCAGTCGGCCATCCCAACCAAGCATATCTGCCTACTAATATGTCATCTCGGGCCCCATGAAATCTGTTTTAGATTTTTTTTTTTTTTTTCCTGAATTCTCAATGAATAAAACATCAACAATTAAATAAGATTGGTAGGCTATATTAACAGTATAAATGTGTCATGTGCAACACATCATTGTACAATTTCTTTGATCAAATGCTTCAATACAGAGTCGAAAACAAATACATAAAAAACAATACAGCCATCAAGTTCTGAATAAAGTCCCATCTTGAATCTGCTGAGGAGCTGCACTATACTAGTCATGGTCGTTTGAAGCGTTGTCAACTTCTCAAAGGAAAGTAGCTGCTGGCTGCTCAGAAAGTCGGCAGATGATATCAGAATCAGAATCACTTTTATCATGTCAGTGGTGGTTTTATCATGTCAGTGGTGGTGGGGGATTAAGCTGAGTTCAGGAGGGGGTAGTGGGGGGGGGGGGGGGGGGGGGGGGGTTGGTAGGGTCCTTGATAGAGGGGGCCGAGTGGGAGTGTTTCAAAGAGTTTGTGGCCAGGGTGGGAGGGGTCAGCCATGATCTTACGAGACCGCTTCAGTGTCCCGGCTGTGTGCAGGTTCTGAAGGGATGGCAGGTTGCATCCGATCACCTTCTCAGCACAGCCGATGATGCGCTGCAGTCTGTTAATGTCCTTGAGAGTGGCAGCAGCGCAGACGGCGATGGAGGAGGTGAGGATGGACTCTCTGACGAGGGATGTGTTGAAGTGCACCATCGTTGCCTTTGACACTTTGAATTTCTTCAGCTGCCGCACGAAGTACATCCTCTCTATCGTACGATATTTTGTGCATCAATATGCACACCGTGTCATAGCCTGTTTTAAATGATATGAGTGCTGACTCCGCCCGCCCGGGCCAGAACAGCGTGTGCGGAATTGAGCAAGGGAGGCTCCTTTTTCCAGGCTTTGTCTTGGGGGAGGCCCACAGTCTCAGACTTTGAAAACCCCTGTTCTATTGAATGAGTTTGTTGTAGCTTAAACGAATGAGTACATTCATTACCCAGACCGGTCATGATAGGCCTAATAGGTTGTGTTAAATTGTTGATTGTTAAGTTATCAGATCTGACCAGATCTGATAAAGAAAATTACTTCATGCCATGGGCGATTTGTTCGTTTTCTGAATTGAATTGAATTGAAGTTGGGCTGCTGTCAGTTGGGCAGCTGTCCAGTGCTGAACAAAGGCTGGTTTGCAGGATGGGAGTTGCATGATGAGCCTCTCGTCTCCATGGCCATTGTCTGCTTTGCAATTGTCTGGACTTCTCTGGAGAGAGCCATGATGTCATTTTCACCAGGGTGATGTCATTTTCACCAGGGTGATGTCATTTTCAGTCAAACCTGGATGAAGTGCAAACTATTCTCGGGGTTTGTTTTGACCTGCATGGAGTGCCTGAGGGGTGGGGTTCACCACCACCACAGCAGGACAATTCACTGTAAGCCAGTTCATTTGTCAATCACTTTAAGTTGCACAAAGCCACTTTGCACGCTGGCGGCCCCAAGTGGCAACGAGAGATGACACTTTGATTTGTTTGTTTTTGTTTTTGTTTTTGTAAGAGTTTGAGTCATGTAACAATATGCCAGTAAACTGCACACTCCTCAGACACATGTCTTCATCTTGGGTTAGGAGGAATGGAGCAGTCTTTTTCTGTTGCAGCTTTTAGGCTGATAAAAATCTTGCCAAGTGCCGTTAATAATCACAGCAAACTTGAGATACTTTCCTTGGATTTTCTCAACTTTCTGGCACCTCTTGTGTTGGATGCTTCAGATTCCTATGTGACATGTATTACTATACATGGCTATGTGACAAGCTCCTCCCACCTCACAGTAGCCTAAAACATGATCCAGTGTTTCCCATACATAAAGGAATTTGTGGCGGGCCGCCACAAAAGGATTTGGACCGCCACAAAAAGATGTTGACACATTTTTTTTTTTTTTTTTTTTTTTTACAGTGCACCTGAACGCAACATGCGCAGATATCCGCTGAATAAGTGTCCAATAAATGTTCATGTCATTCTGGCCAATACTTCTGTTATAGCATTTCAGTCTGGAATATGGAATATCTTTCAATAATCTATGATTTAGCTGCTAAATTGTCAAATACCGCCATCTGCTCGCTACCCAGGCACTTATGTATGTACTTAACCTAACTAACTTAACCTAACTAACTATCCGGTGTGCACAACACTGTCAGCCTAAACTCCGGCTGACACCCCAAAAACCTACAATCCGCTACAGAAAAATGTATATTGTTTGTTTATTAACTGGCCCCTCGCCTGGCTTCTATCATTCATCATCATCATCCCACAGCACAGTAATGATGACATGTTCTTCATAGATCTAGCCTTTTAATTTTGCTCTTAAGCTTTCTCAAAGTACACCAAATTCATGCATTTTACTTTAAAATGTTTAAAAAAATCTCACGGGGGGGCATGCCCCCCCACCACAAATACTCAAAATCCTGTGGGAAACACTGCATGATCCCAAATTCTATTTGCCGAAGGTATGCTTCCAATGTGTGAAGTGTGCCGTCTCCCCAAAGCCTCTCTATTACGTTAGTCTAGTATTCTTTAGCTTGCAAGATCATTGACAAAAAGCAAAGGTCTAAGTGGCCGTTCACACCATACGCCGAAGCAACGCCAAAATCCCGCTGAAGCCACGCCAAAGCCGCGCTGAAGCGATTCAGACCTATTTTCCAGGCGCGACACGTGAAGCTTGAAGTGAACTTCTTCTTCAAGCTTCTTGTGTGAACGGTTAAGCGTCAGCCTGCCTCAAGCTACAGTTCTGCCTATGCTCTGCCTATTGTGTGAACGTGCGCTAAGGCACCCTGTAGTGTGAGTGCACTCACAGCTCTTCAAAATGCTCATATAAAATAACCGAAATTTGTGTTCAGCAGGATAATCTTCACAAACGAGAAGCCACTTTTATGACTTTTGAGGCGTAATTTTTTTTTTTTTAAACACAATTTTCAGAAAACACTTAAACACAGCTTAGCTTGATTGATAGTGTGTGTGTGTGTGTGTGTGTGTGTGTGTGTGTGTGTGTGTGCGTGTGTGTGTGTGTCCGTGCGTGTGTGTGTCTCTGTGTGTGTGTCGATATTTGAAACGCCTCTCCCTCTCATGCAGTCCGCTGCTCCCTCCCTCCACACCTCTGTCTCACTCTTAAGTGGAACTCCCAGACGTGCTGATATCTGCTGACGGGCTGCACGATGCATCATGACAGTGATGAGCATCTGGGGCTGCTCCCTGCCTAATAGTGCTCCCACACTGAAACACTGCTGGGGCTGCTCCCTGCCTAATAGTGCTCCCACACTGAAACACTGCTGGGGCTGCTCCCTGCCTAATAGTGCTCCCACACTGAAACACTGCTGGGGCTGCTCCCTGCCTAATAGAGCTCCCACACTGAAACACTGCTGGGGCTGCTCCCTGCCTAATAGAGCTCCCACACTGAAACACTGCTGGGGCTGCTCCCTGCCTAATAGTGCTCCCACACTGAAACACTGCTGGGGCTGCTCCCTGCCTAATAGAGCTCCCACACTGAAACACTGCTGGGGCTGCTCCCTGCCTAATAGTGCTCCCACACTGAAACACTGCTGGGGCTGCTCCCTGCCTAATAGTGCTCCCACACTGAAACACTGCTGGGGCTGCTCCCTGCCTAATAGTGCTCCCACACTGAAACACTGCTGGGGCTGCTCCCTGCCTAATAGTGCTCCCACACTGAAACACTGCTGGGGCTGCTCCCTGCCTAATAGTGCTCCCACACTGAAACACTGCTGGGGCTGCTCCCTGCCTAATAGTGCTCCCACACTGAAACACTGCTGGGGCTGCTCCCTGCCTAATAGTGCTCCCACACTGAAACACTGCTGGGGCTGCTCCCTGCCTAATAGAGCTCCCACACTGAAACACTGCTGGGGCTGCTCCCTGCCTAATAGTGCTCCCACACTGAAACACTAGTGCTGGCATTAAGATTCAATCTCTTAATGAGGTGGCGTGTGTTCTGTTGGCCTAATCACATCTGCAGAAATGGCTTCCAGCTACGGTCCGCATTGTGTGCTATGCTCAGAAGATCATTCCATTCTGTGTCTGCGTGTATGTGTGTGTGTGTGTGTGTGAGCGAGAGAGAGAGAGAGAGTGAGACGCATGTACTTTATATTTCCACATTTACACGTGTGTGTGTGTACCTGCCTGCATACACAACACACACATTGCTTTTTCTGTACGAGGTTATGTGTCATGCGTTTTTGTGTCCGAGACGAGTGTGAGGTCCACAAAGACGTGTGTGTTAGAGCTGTCAAAATTGCCCCAAAATCATATTTGAATATTCCCTCTAAGCAAATCATATTCGTTCGAATATATTCGAATACTAAAAAAATATATACTATTTTCTTATTCTTATTTTTTTGCGTGCGTGCGTGCGTGGCAAAGCAAACCAATACAACCAGAGGGCTTATATAACTACTTGGTATATTTATTTGAACATAAAAAAATCAACATAAACTTTATTTCCCCCCCAGATTTATTCAGTCAGTAGTAGCCTACTAGTAGTAAGTAACCTTCTAATGTTTTTAAATAACCAGGCAAACGCTGTATGTTTTTATGTTGCCCTCTTGGCCAGGTTTTTTTTATCTGGTTAAATGTAAAAATAAAAAAATAAAAACATAACAATAATAATAATAATAATAATAATAATAATATATTAGAATATTAATTTTCATATTAAAATATTCTTTTAATCTTTATATTCGAATATATATTCGAATATAGACTATTCCTTGACAGCCCTAGTGTGTGTGCGTGCGCGTGTTTGCGTGTGTGTGTGTGTGTGTGCGTGCGTGCGTGCGTGTTGTGTTATTGATGCTGTCACACGGCTTGAGTGTGACAGCCATTGATAGCAGAGGCGTTCTGGTCCATCGTCAGGTAACACATCAACCCAGCATGGGCGTGTCTCCCACCTGCCTCCGTCACATGACCCACCTCGGTCACATGATCCACCTCAGTCCGGTTTAATGCCCAAACCACACCGATCTGGAGCCGCCGCTGTGATGCATTAACGGTCAGCCACAACTGGCTCTTAACCCGTTGATACCTGATGCAGCATTTGTGTGTGTATCTCTTTAAGACCACGAACCGCGTTAACGCGGTTCGTGGTCTTAAAGTGATACGCACATATATGAGGGATATACACGCAAATGCTCCATCAGGTATCAATGGGTTAAGGGGAAATGACAGGTTATTTCAGGAGGACAACTCGAACAGTGTGCTCTTTGAAATGCCACATTAGCCAAGTCAAATGAGTGTTTTGACAGCCTGATGAGGATGTGGTATTGCTGGAACACAGAGGAGATTTACTGGCTAACTGACTCATAAGGAGTAAGGGTGACTAACTGACTCATAAGGAGTAAGGGTGACTAACTGACTCATAGGGACTAAGGGTGCGATCACAATTATACAGATGTTTTGGTGCGGGCAGAAGAACCATAGTGAGAGTTGTTGCATTTTTGCGTTTGGCTCGTTTCGGATGCTGTCCAATTGCAATTGGGCTCGTAAAACAAAAGTCACATGACTCACAAGCAGCTGTTTAATTGGACAGAGTTTTGGCAGTCTGTTATCATGGCAGGTTAGAGATTTTCTTTTCTTTCTTTCTTTTCTTTTTTGGGTGGTGGTGCAAAGCAAATCTGATTCCAGTCCCTCTAACTTTAGCACCGTATTAAGCACAATAGTGTCCTTAAAATAGCATTGTAAAAGTACACTTTGACTTTGACTGCCCTCATTTTAACATTAATTAATGGCTGATTGCAATGTTTAAGATGCAGTAATTGAAGTTCATGATGCACTGATGGATACAGCATGAATCTGATCCCAGTCCCTGTAACTTCGGCTAAGCATGAACTACGCACACACACTTACAGTACCCTCTCTGGTGTTCACTCAAGTGAGAAGACACAGACAGCTGAATATGAGCTTCAGTTCAGGGCAGGCTGCGCTTTGCCCTCGCTTCACTCTGTTCACTCTGTTATGCTCGGCTTTCCAGACATGAGGAACCTGCTGCTATCAGATGTCAACATCTGTCTCCTTATACCCATAAGCTCTTATATTTTGGGGACATTTCCTGTAGTTGGTTCGATTACGTTCTCACTCCTATCGAACTGCAACGCAGTTCTTTTTGTTAGAGGAACGAGACTCATATTTCCAGTCTTAAAGATTATTTCGGCGGCATTTACTTTGATTGGACAGGAGAGTAAGCAGACGGGAAAGGTCGGGAGAGAGAGGGGGTGACATGCTGACATGACGTGGGCGCCCCCACAGTTCCAGTCACCTCGGTGCTATTTGGAGCCACCAGAGTTCAAATGGCGCTCTCACCTGACCAAGCAAAGCAAACGCAGGGAGTAAACGCTCCAGAGTTCATAAACATGCTTGGTGTGAACGCTCACTTTGTATGAATGAACATAGAGACACTGCATGAAATAGGCCATGCCCATCACGGGGGAAAGCTCTCCATTCACTTCCATACACCAGCGTCATCTTCCTTGAATTAAACATAGCTAAAAGCTGTTGTGTGCTGGGCTGCGCAGACAACAAATGTAAAAAAAAATCGGCAATTAAAGCTTTTTTGTACTCCCAAGCAAAACAAGGAAGCCGTTGAGAATTGACGAAAAGAAAAATTGATCTAGCTGTTGGAGTGTTCATCTTCCGTATATATATTATCTTTGTGTGCAACACGTGACATAGGAGAACGCCAGGATTGTGTGTGTGTGGGGGGGGGGTTGATTTCCCCCGTTTTGGGCGTGGTTTCTGAATGATGCTCTGCAGTGTCTATTGGCTTCTGTTCCTTTTTGCCAGAAATCATACCCATTTCAAATGGTTTGATTGCATACTTGACAAGTTGACTGATGATTGGTTGATCCGATGATTGGCTGGTGTGTTGATTGCTTAGAAAGTTGTCGATGTAGGATCTGAAGCATATCACTGTTGTCATGTGAAAACCCCATAACTAATTACATGCTCCTCAATGGTTTGAGAAGCATCTATGATGTTTGAGCTTTTGAAACCTTTTGAAACCTCATCTAATAAACGAGCTAAAAACACATCTGTATTTCTGAGCTCCTGTTGACATTTTGGAGATATTGTACACTAATGTGTTCAAGTTGCCCCGGACAAGCATGTCACCTAAATGCCAAAGGACAGGAGAAACATTTCTCAATTGATCAAAGGCTACGTTCACACAGCCATCCTCCTTAGTGCTTGAATCTAATCTAAGGCTACGTTCACACAGCCATCCTTAGTGCTTGAATCTAATCTTTTCCCCCCTAAGTGACTCAGATCAGTCTTTTTCATGACTGTGTGAACAGTACAAGTCACATTGAAAGTGACTTTTTTAAAGACGACCTGGGCTACTTTCAAATGTGGTAAAACATCAGATTCGAATCTGATGTTTTTGAAAGTGACTCCGGTGTGAACAGACATCTGGCCCATATCTGACTTAATGCTTCAATGTGACTTCTTCTGTTGAGTTGTATGGCAGTTGGCATCCTTAAATGGTGCATTACCACCACCTACTGTATTGCTAAAACTATAGTGCAAATACAATATCAATAAAAAGTGTCCACCCAAAATGCACCCATTCACCCCAATATCCATACTGTGGTGTGGCCCAGACCAGTCGTCTAGACCGAAGCGAACGCTTCATTCAGCGTTTCTGTCAAGTCATCTCCCGAAATATCTTCAATATCCAAAAAGTTCCTGGCAGCGTCCACCACTTCAATGTGACTTTTACGTCATTCCAGAGTGACATTCGTCACTATTCTGCGCTGGCGGGAGGAGGGAGGGGGAGGACCAACACGCGGGCATTGAGATTAAACCGTGAACAACAGATGAAACAACATCATCAGCTACCGCCATGTTTACTGCCTTCTTCTTCCGGGTTTACATAGAACAGCAGTGCGCTGCGTGTGACGTTATTGTTGTTCTTCTGCGCATGCGGGTCACTTCATGTCCGTGATCTGTTCACACTGGAGTCGGATATGGGCCACTTTTAAAAAGTCTGTGTGAACAGCCACACAAAAAATCAGATGTGAGCATCAAGTCAGATTCAAGCACTAAGGATGGCTGTGTGAACGTAGCCTAAGTGATTCAGATCAGTCTTTTTCATGAGTGTGTGAACAGTACAAGTCACATTGAAAGTGACTTTTTTAAAGACGACCTGGGCTACTTTCAAATGTGGTAAAACATCAGATTCGAATCTGATGTTTTTGAAAGTGACTCCGGTGTGAACAGACATCTAGCCCATATCTTACTTAATGCTTCAATGTGACTTCTTCTTCTTCTTCTTCTGTTGAGTTTTATGGCAGTTGGCATCCTTAAATGGTGCATTACCGCCACCTACTGTATTGCTATAACTATAGTGCAAATACAATATCAATAAAAAGTGTCCACCCAAAATGCGCCTATTCACCCCAATATCCATACTGTGGCCCAGACCAGTCGTCTAGGCTGAAGCGAACGCTTCATTCAGCGTTTTCGTCAAGTCATCTCCTGAAATGTCTTCAATATCCAAAAATTTCCTGGCAGCGTCCACCACTTCAATGTGACTTTTACGTCATTCCAGAGTGACATTTGTCACTATTCTGCACTGGCGGGAGGAGGGAGGGGGAGGACCAACACACGGCCATTGAAATTAAACTGTGAACAACAGATGAAACAACATCGTCAGCTACCGCCATGTTTACTGCTGTCTTCTTCCGGGTTTACGTAGAACAGCAGTGCGCTGCGTGTGACGTTATTGTTGTTCTTCTGTGCATGCGGGTCACTTCATGTCCGTGATCTGTTCACACTGGAGTCGGATATGGGCCACTTTTAAAAAGTCTGTGTGAACAGCCACACAAAAAAATCAGATGTGAGCATCAAGTCAGATTGAAGCACTAAGGATGGCTGTGTGAACGTAGCCTTAGAGTGCGGCAGTGCACCATGGCAGGAAGGTCCAGACTGATTCTGAAGAGACTGGCCATTGTTTCCTAAGAACGTGACGACATTTGAGACACCTGACCACATAAAAGAGTCTCAGTTTAGGCTCACTGTACCTCCAGGTAGTGAGCTGGATGTAAAGAGGCTGTGTTTAGGTTCACTGTACCTCCAGGTAGTGAGCTGGATGTAAAGAGTCTGTGTTTAGGTTCACTGTTACCTCCAGGTAGTGAGCTGGATGTAAAGAGTCTGTGTTTAGGCTCACTGTACCTCCAGGTAGTGAGCTGGATGTAAAGAGTCTGTGTTTAGGTTCACTGTACCTCCAGGTAGTGAGCTGGATGTAAAGAGTCTGTGTTTAGGCTCACTGTACCTCCAGGTAGTGAGCTGGATGTAAAGAGTCTGTGTTTAGGCTCACTGTACCTCCAGGTAGTGAGCTGGATGTAAAGAGTCTGTGTTTAGGCTCACTGTACCTCCAGGTAGTGAGCTGGATGTAAAGAGTCTGTGTTTAGGTTCACTGTACCTCCAGGTAGTGAGCTGCATGTAAAGAGTCTGTGTTTAGGTTCACTGTACCTCCAGGTAGTGAGCTGCATGTAAAGAGTCTGTGTTTAGGTTCACTGTACCTCCAGGTAGTGAGCTGGATGTAAAGAGTCTGTGTTTAGGTTCACTGTAACTCCAGGTAGTGAGCTGGATGTAAAGAGTCTGTGTTTAGGTTCACTGTTACCTCCAGGTAGTGAGCTGGATGTAAAGAGTCTGTGTTTAGGTTCACTGTACCTCCAGGTAGTGAGCTGCATGTAAAGAGTCTGTGTTTAGGTTCACTGTACCTCCAGGTAGTGAGCTGGATGTAAAGAGTCTGTGTTTAGGTTCACTGTACCTCCAGGTAGTGAGCTGGATGTAAAGAGTCTGTGTTTAGGTTCACTGTTACCTCCAGGTAGTGAGCTGGATGTAAAGATTCTGTGTTTAGGTTCACTGTACCTCCAGGTAGTGAGCTGGATGTAAAGAGTCTGTGTTTAGGTTCACTGTTACCTCCAGGTAGTGAGCTGGATGTAAAGAGTCTGTGTTTAGGTTCACTGTTACCTCCAGGTAGTGAGCTGGATGTAAAGAGTCTGTGTTTAGGTTCACTGTTACCTCCAGGTAGTGAGCTGGATGTAAAGAGTCTGTGTTTAGGTTCACTGTTACCTCCAGGTAGTGAGCTGGATGTAAAGAGTCTGTGTTTAGGTTCACTGTACCTCCAGGTAGTGAGCTGGATGTAAAGAGTCTGTGTTTAGGTTCACTGTTACCTCCAGGTAGTGAGCTGGATGTAAAGAGTCTGTGTTTAGGTTCACTGTACCTCCAGGTAGTGAGCTGGATGTAAAGAGTCTGTGTTTAGGCTCACTGTTACCTCCAGGTAGTGAGCTGGATGTAAATAGTCTGTGTTTAGGTTCACTGTTACCTCCAGGTAGTGAGCTGGATGTAAAGAGTCTGTGTTTAGGTTCACTGTTACCTCCAGGTAGTGAGCTGGATGTAAAGAGTCTGTGTTTAGGTTCACTGTTACCTCCAGGTAGTGAGCTGGATGTAAAGAGTCTGTGTTTAGGTTCACTGTTACCTCCAGGTAGTGAGCTGCATGTAAAGAGTCTGTGTTTAGGTTCACTGTACCTCCAGGTAGCGAGCTGGATGTAAAGAGTCTGTGTTTAGGCTCACTGTTACCTCCAGGTAGTGAGCTGCATGTAAAGAGTCTGTGTTTAGGTTCACTGTTACCTCCAGGTAGTGAGCTGGATGTAAAGAGTCTGTGTTTAGGTTCACTGTTACCTCCAGGTAGTGAGCTGGATGTAAAGAGTCTGTGTTTAGGCTCACTGTTACCTCCAGGTAGTGAGCTGCATGTAAAGAGTCTGTGTTTAGGTTCACTGTTACCTCCAGGTAGTGAGCTGGATGTAAAGAGTCTGTGTTTAGGCTCACTGTACCTCCAGGTAGTGAGCTGCATGTAAAGAGTCTGTGTTTAGGTTCACTGTTACCTCCAGGTAGTGAGCTGGATGTAAAGAGTCTGTGTTTAGGTTCACTGTACCTCCAGGTAGTGAGCTGCATGTAAAGAGTCTGTGTTTAGGTTCACTGTACCTCCAGGTAGTGAGCTGGATGTAAAGAGTCTGTGTTTAGGTTCACTGTTACCTCCAGGTAGTGAGCTGCATGTAAAGAGTCTGTGTTTAGGCTCACTGTACCTCCAGGTAGTGAGCTGGATGTAAAGAGTCTGTGTTTAGGCTCACTGTACCTCCAGGTAGTGAGCTGGATGTAAAGAGTCTGTGTTTAGGTTCACTGTACCTCCAGGTAGTGAGCTGGATGTAAAGAGTCTGTGTTTAGGCTCACTGTACCTCCAGGTAGTGAGCTGGATGTAAAGAGTCTGTGTTTAGGCTCACTGTACCTCCAGGTAGTGAGCTGGATGTAAAGAGTCTGTGTTTAGGCTCACTGCTACCTCCAGGTAGCGAGCTGGATGTAAAGAGTCTGTGTTTAGGCTCACTGTACCTCCAGGTAGTGAGCTGGATGTAAAGAGTCTGTGTTTAGGCTCACTGTACCTCCAGGTAGTGAGCTGCATGTAAAGAGTCTGTGTTTAGGCTCACTGTTACCTCCAGGTAGCGAGCTGGATGTAAAGAGTCTGTGTTTAGGCTCACTGCTACCTCCAGGTAGTGAGCTGGATGTAAAGAGTCTGTGTTTAGGCTCACTGTACCTCCAGGTAGCGAGCTGGATGTTGGCTGGTACCCAATGGAAAATGCTGGAACATTCTAAGACAAGACAGCCATTAGATAGGATCCATTAGATAGGATCAAGAGAGAGAGAGAGAGATGTGTGTGTGTATGCGTGTATAAATACTGTCACCATGTGTTCCGGTGTTTGCATGAATAGGTACGGAGTGGGGCACCTTGGTAAAGCCAGGGTGTGTGCGTGTGTGTGTGTGTGTGTGTGTGTGTGTGTGTGTGTGCACGCGCGCTTGCGTGCGTGTGTGTGTGTGTGTGTGCGTGCGTGCGTCTGTGTTTTACGTCAGATGTCTTTACAGGACACTGTAACAAAGCACAGACACGGGGGGTTTTGTGCCCAGGTCGGGAGCTGGCATGCTTTCATCTGTGTCCAAACAGAAGGAAGGATGGAGAGGAAGTGAGAGAAGGAACAGAAGGAAGGAAGACGCTACAGCATCCCAGCAGCTAGAGGAAATGGGCCTTTTTCACCAGCAGCCATTTTGTGTCTAAACGGCAGGAAGTAACGCATGTACAAGCAAAACATCAATGAGGGTTTCCCAACTTCCAATCCATGTAGGTGTTCCAGTGCCGGGGGGCCGGGGGGCCTTGTTAATGTTTTGCTTGCACAGAATGGCTGAGGTGAAAAAGGCTAATGGTGTTCTACTAATGAGTGATTCATTCATCTCACCACACTATCATTGGAGAAGGAATGGCGCGGCGCAGCGGCACACAATCGCTCGACTGCACCTGCGACCTCGAGGGGAAAACCAACGAGGTCACTTCCTGCTGTTCTGCCTTCTCCTCAGCGGCGCCAAAGAACTTTTATGGAAAGAAATGACAGCTCCATATTGCCCCATTGCAACATCAGCGCCCAGCAGCCTCCGCCATTTTTTATTTTTGGAAGCGTGACAGCGCCAAAAGAACCTCGCACAGGCTCGCAGTGGTCAGCTGCGGTAGCGCTGGCCCCTATAATCAGCCTCTCTAAACAGTAACTCAACGGGAGAACACTCTAAACTTTGGGGATTCACATCTTTTCCAGGCGTATTGCAAATCTTGATTGAAGTGGTGTAGTGCAGGGATGTAAAACAACAACCATATTGTGGAAACTAAGCAAAATTTTTCGTTTTCTTTGTTTAGTTTTTTCAAGATAAATACCTAATGAAAAGGACCCGAGGTTCAACTCCCGTTGAGTTACTGTTTAGAGAGGCTGATTATAGGGGCCAGCGCTACCGCAGCTGACCACTGCGAGGCGCATTCTGTTTCCAAAAATGGCCGGAGTGTCGTCTCTTTCCTTCCACGCTCTTTGGCGGCGCACGGTGCAAAACCAGGCCCGGTTTTACAGGGGTGCAAAAGCACGCATTGCACCCTTATTTTAATAGCATGCTCAGTTGAAAAGAGTGGTAAAAAAAAAAAAAAAAAAAAAATTAGCTGCACACTTAGCCTACTGTTTAAACTTGAATTATAATTGTTGTTTTTCTTTGTTCTTTGATGTGAATTTATTGCTTTTTGGCACCTATATGTAACCTTTTAAGGTTGAGATAATTGTATTATCATTATATGGTCCAAATATTTCAGTAAAGCACTTGAAACACTTGAAATATTATTTGGCCGGCCACCCGGTTCGGCCCGTACATGTGCACCCCTTCCTATCTAGGATGCATGCATCCCTAGTCATCTTGTTCTGGAACCGGCCCTGTGCAAAACACAGTCAAAGCCACATCGAGCGCATTTTGTGATCTATCTCGTGATCCCCGAAATCATCTTTCGACCCCCAAGTTGAGAACCGCTGGCACCTTCTTCTTCGTCATCATTGGTGTTTTATGGCAGTTGGCGTCCTCTATGTTGCATTACCGCCTCCTTCTGGATTTATCCATCCACTGTTTCCCTACCCCACTGTCAGCTTAGTGTGCTTATGTCTTGTGTCCCCATTCCCCTCCCAGCTGCCAGAGCTCCACAGTACATCATCATCCATCACGGACACGCTTCCTTTGAAATCAATGAAATCAGCGTTCACATTGCATCTTGTTGCTTACAGTCACAATCACCAGGGGAGCAATTCTCCATGGCTGAGAGGCGCATTCATCCTCATATCGTGTGATAGTGTGTGCGGAAATAATGAGAAATGAAATCAATATTGGTTGTTTTCTGGTGTAATGACTCATAAAATTCAGAAAGTGACAATCCACATACTGTGATGTTCAGTTGGAAAGCCTCATTCAAAGAAACAATTGATACATTGATCCACCATCACTGAGTCAAATCGTCATCATCACCCCATTCACCGTCAATAAGTTCTATTGAGTGGAATGGAGACGTCTCAGGGTCGTCTATTTTGTCATTTTAAGACATTTCATGCTTTTCTGATTCATGTCCTGACAGTGTTGATTAGCCACACTGTTCGACACATTTTTTTGACAAATACATTTTGGGGCTCATGTTCAAAAAGTTACGTTTATTTGCTAAAATGGGAAGATGACGTATGACTACAAATTATGGTTGTGCGATGTCATGAAAATACCCATCGTGATTGTTTTACAGTGAAACATCGTTTTGGACGATGGCATCGTCGGGGGTGGGGGTGGGGGGAATAATAATTATTATTTATTAAGTTGCTGCGTTGCTGTAATTCCATTTGGCTAGCCGCTGCAATGCGTTCACGTTAACAACACAGGACAGCTGAGCTCTATGATACCAGCGGGCTTGGATAGCCTCTGCTCTGTGCTACAGCACAGAGCCAGGAGACTGAAGTGGGCAGCGGCTGCCACTACCAGCAATTTTAACGGCACAAAACAAATAACGTTAACGTTACAGATCCTCACCAACGTGTGTGTGTTGAATTGAACTAGCTGGCAGAAAACTGACTGAATTACTGGCTGATATAACGTTAGATTCGCGTGGCTTTTGAACCTAGAGAGAGTTTAGGATAAATGGCTAGAGAAACGCAGCTGCTGTATCTAGTATGGAGCGACTCCAAGTTTCACTTTGGAAACAGGCGAGTTAAATTCACAGTTGAAGACTTGTACTCACTTTGGGTTGAAAACAGGAAAGAACGTGAAGTTTCTTCTTTGTCTTAAAAAGTTTTCACAACACAGCCGACTTCTCACGCGCTGGGGACGCCCCGGCGACATTAAACAATCGCACCCAGTTCAGAGAAGCAGTGGAGCGGAGGAGGGGGAGTGGAGGCTTTCCTGAACTGAACTGGGCGCGCTTGTTTAATGCCGCCGGCGCGTCCCCCGCGCGTCACGGTAAGTGGACTTGGCCTTTTTTATTATTAAAACGGCACAATTTGAATTCGGACAGATAATTAATTACGACGATCCGATGTAGAAGGCTCAGAGGTCGATGGGGGGTCGGCCCATCACGATGGTCGATGCCATCGTCCATCGTGCCAACCCTACTACAAATCGAACAGTCATACGTAATGACAATTGGACTATACAGCAGGTGAGGGTGTAAGATCTGCTCACCTACTCGCGGTATAGATGACATCACGGCTTCACGCATTGTGATTGGCTGTACATGTACGTGGGGAGTTGTTGTGATTGTGTTTGCTGTGATTTTGTACCTATTTATCTACTGCACTTGAATGTAACGGAGCCCACAGCATAAGAATGTGAACACGTGCCTACTTGTACTACGGAGTGACAATAAAAAAAAAAAATCGTAAATCTTGAATTAACATGCCCAAAATGTCAGACAGCTTTCGCTAAGCTACTGATGTTATCAGACATTTGGGAATGTTCATACATTAAAAATATTACTCATACAAACAATGATCAGGATTCAAGTGTACAGGACCATTTCTCAGAAACATGAGCCTTACTTTTTGAAAATAGATGTTTTTGCGAGAGCTTAACTTCATCTGTAGTCGCAGGACCCCGAGCACATCCGGTAGGTAGGGCGAGTAGATGTTACACCCACGTCGGCGCTCCTCAAAAACGTTGAGAACATTTTAAATAGAACACCAACCAAACAGGTAGAACAACTGACTGCAAGGGGGGGGGGGGCTTTTTAATCCTTTGAATGTCTCCCTCCACATGTTCTCCCCACGCTTCCTGAATGAGTGCACCTGTGGTGCTTCCTGAATGAGTGAGTGCACCCTGTGAGCTTGTGAAGAATGAGTCAATTAGTGCACGTCAGTGCGCTCAGGTCTGGTGAACGAGCAGATCCACTCTGAGCGGAACACAGGAAGACCACGGCTCAGCCTCATCAGTCACACCACACTGCTGCGAAGGTGTGACATCACCTCATCAGTCACACCACACTGCTGTGAAGGTGTGACATCACCTCATCAGTCACACCACACTGCTGCGAAGGTGTGACATCACATCATCAGTCACACCACACTGCTGCGAAGGTGTGACATCACATCATCAGTCACACCACACTGCTGTGAAGGTGTGACATCACCTCATCAGTCACACCACACTGCTGCGAAGGTGTGACATCACCTCATCAGTCACACCACACTGCTGCGAAGGTGTGACATCACCTCATCAGTCACACCACACTGCTGTGAAGGTGTGACATCACCTCATCAGTCACACCACACTGCTGTGAAGGTGTGACATCACCTCATCAGTCACACCACACTGCTGTGAAGGTGTGACATCACCTCATCAGTCACACCACACTGCTGTGAAGGTGTGACATCACCTCATCAGTCACACCACACTGCTGTGAAGGTGTGACATCACAATGGATTGCAATGACAATTTGACAAATGTATTGTGACAAGAGAGCGGGTCACACAGGAACTGCATAGGTGTGTGTGTGTGTGTGTGTGTGTGTGTGTGTGAGAGAGAGAGAGATCAAGAGTTTAAGCTTATGTGTGTGTCTGTGTGTGTGTGTGTGTGTGTGTGTGTGTGTGAGAGAGAGAGAGAGAGCAAGAGTTTAAGCTTCTGTGTGTGTGTGTGTGTGTGTGTGTGTGTGTGTGTGTGTGTGTGTGTGTGTGTGTGTGTGTGTGTGTGTGTGTGTGAGAGAGAGAGAGAGAGCAAGAATTTAAGCTTCTGTGTGTCTGTGTGTGTGAATGCCTACGTATATGTCTATTAGGGATGCAACGATAAACGTGTTTTTTTTTTTTTTTTCAATATTTTATTTTATGGTTTTTCAGAACATGAGAAACAAAAACAAAAACACTCAGACAGGAAAAGGGAAAAGAAAAATACAAAAAAAAAATATATATATACATTTCCAACTTTCCAAAGTGGTGCTACCAGTCACGCAAAATGCCCGTGTGCTTTACAAAATATACATCAATATACACAAAATAGGACCCATTATAAGCGGTCCATATCTAATCGGCCAGGTGAGTCACTTGTCATTTTTAACATTGTCAAAATAGGCCAGGAACGGGTCCCAGATAACCAAAAACTTCCCCAATGAATTAGTCCTTTGGAACCTGAGTCTCTCCATACGCACAACCGAGACCATGTCCGTCAGCCACAGCTGAAAAGAAGGTACGATAAACGGTTTTAATGATAACCGTGATAAAATTCCTTACGATAACCGTACCATTTCAAATTGTCATTATCATTAAAACCGTGGTACCGTGATTACCGTGATTACAGTGCTTTGAAAAGCATGGTAAATACTGTCCACCATCAACCAAAGTTGGCAACAGTCTCCCAGATGCAAACGTGCAGCCTTGGAGAAATTATTTCAGTGAGTGTATCAATCCTTTTTGGGGCTGAGTTTTCAATATAAAACGTAAAATGATTTCAGCGAGTCTCGCAGTACTTTTGGAACATTTTCAGCCATTTTTTACGAATAATAATACGATAACCGTGATAATTTTGGTCACGGTCATCGTGATGTGAAATTTTCATTCCGTTACATCTCTAACGTCCATGTGTGTATATACTTGAGTATAATGTTTGTGTATGTGTGTATATACTTGAGTATAATGTTTGTGTATGTGTGTATATACTTGAGTATAATGTTTGTGTATGTGTGTATATACTTGAGTATAATGTTTGTGTATGTGTGTGACAGCTAGCAACGTATTGTTCAGTGATCTGCTATTATTGGTAGCCAGTGTTGGGGGTAACTCATTACAAAAGTAACATATTACATGTAATATATTACTTTTAGCAGTAACTCAGTAATATAACTTATTACTTATAGGATTTCAGTAATATTATACCAGTTACTTTGTCAAGTAACTCAAGTTACAAATTGAGTTTTTTTTTTTTTTAATCAAAGCACATATTTAAATCATTTCCTAATCAAACTGTGTGTTTTCATGCAAATAACCACTATATATGACAATAACAAAGCAAAAGGATAACATTTAGAATTTTGGATTTTTAACACTGACTTCAAGACGGTTGAAATATTTTTTTCGGGACGGTCCCAGGGTGGCGACGTCATTCTGTTACTGCTGTTATTTTGGTGAAAGCAATGCAAAAGTAGTGTAATAAGTAACACGTTACTCTACACAGACAGTAATATTGTAAAGAAACGTATTACTTTCAAATGAAAGTAACTAATAATATGTAGTATATTACATTTTGAAAGTAACTTGCCCAACACTGTTGGTAGCCGCTCAATATTGAGGAGAAGTGTAGGGTCTGTTATCTTTGTCTTATCTGTCCACCTGTCGTTGCTATCATTCTGTGTGTTATCATCCTATAGGCTCTTTCACACACAGATCGCGCAAAAAGGCTTTGCAGAAAGCCTGCAAAGCCTGGCAGCCTCGCCA
Organism: Poromitra crassiceps; assembly: GCF_964638095.1. NCBI lineage: Eukaryota > Metazoa > Chordata > Actinopteri > Beryciformes > Melamphaidae > Poromitra > Poromitra crassiceps. The sequence continues at coordinate 7,773,907 of NC_139633.1, read as the reverse complement.
CAGAAATTGCTTTCACACACAGGCCAGCAGGACGGCCACATTCCCGTCCCGCGGTGTCCTTTCAGGCGACAGCCACTGCTCCCAGATTGAAAGGCGAGCCGCTGGAGGCATTTCCACTCGGCTCCTCGCTCAAATTAATATTTTCATAGGTTAGTGTAGCCTAGCCTACTGTATGATGAACTGATTTCGAGAGGGAATATCCTCAGACCAACTCGCCACAGACAGCTATAGCCCTCTGAAGCTTATTATTATATCCGTTAATTTTACCTACTAATGTCAACATCGTTTGAGCAAAGCCTAACCGCACGGAGCATTCCTCCTGGCGTCCCTGCAGTCATGATTGTATAGGCTACTTTTATTTACTTTCACTCGTGCACTTTCTTGATATACATGAGCTGATTTCCCCTGTAATTTCTTTTATGAATGAGCTGACCATTCGCACCTTTTCCGGCTCGCTGCGACGACGCTTTCAAATGGAGCGGGGTTGCCAGGTAACCCGGCGTTTTGACTACCTTCCGTGGCGGGACAAAAGGCGTAAAACAATTATCCACCAACGCGCATTCACGACTTTCACATCGGAGGCGCGAATCCTATTTTCCGTGCATTTTTCGGCTTTCAAGGCCGGTGTGAAAGAGCCTTATGTGTATGCAGGGTAAAGGGGTAGTTCACTTAAATTCTAGCCCTAGTTCTTTCTCCACGCAACCCGTGCTGTTCCTCATAGTAGCTCTGGAAAGTTAGGCAGAAACCAAGGCAAGGTCAATGGGTTCACGCTCCTGTATGTACAAGCTGAGTGAGGCTCACTAAACTTTCATCCACTGTCACACTAAGTACATTTCTGTGAGCCACTCAGTCAGCTTGTACATACAGGAGCGCCACCCCATTCACCTTGCACTGGTTTTTGCCCAAACTTCCAGAGTTACTAGGAGGAACAGCACGGATTGTGCCGGGAAAGATCTCTACCAATCAACATCATCATTGGTAAGCACTTTGTTTTTTTTGAATAAGCACTAAGTAAGCAGCAAATAGGGCGAAACTTAAAAACAATTTGAACTAACTATCCCTTTAATACGGTTGCCAATTAGGCACATTATGACTGCGGTAACGGTGTTTATGTCCTTTTTATACCTGTATTTACACTTTACAGTATGTGGACATAACTAAATCATTCATCATGTGTGTATGTGTGTAGTGTAGAGAGAGGGAGAGCGAGCGAGCATGTGTGTGTGTGTGTGTGTGTGTGTGTGTGTGTGTGTGCGTCATCGCATGTTTTTTGGGAGATGAAATTAAAAAAAAATTCATTTGTTTTGTTCCCCCGAAGCTGCTGCTGACTCATTAAAAGATGTATTTTTGTGCCAATTATCATCTCTTAATCGTCTTTATTTTTAGTTAGCACATGCCTAAAACAACTTCAAGCTAAATTAAGAAGCTGATGATAGCTAAATCAGAGCGATTGAGTAATTGTGCGATAAGCTGCAATTTATGATCCGATTAGTCGACTAATCGTTAAAATAATCGGTGACTAGTCGATTATCAAAATAATCGTTTGTGGCGGCCCTAGCGTGTGCATGCTTGTTGGGTGTGTGTCACCCTGTGTGGGTGTGTGTGCGTGTCCGCAAGTGTGTGTGTGTGTGTGTGTGTGTGTGTGTGTGTGTATGTGTGATCTGTGTGTGATCGTTAGTCACCCAGCAGCCGTCTTGTACGTCAGCGGAGGTGCCAGTTTGCCTTGCAGACCGCGGTGCTGATGAATGGAGACAGGCTGAGCTCGTCGGCCCTGCTGCCCACACAGAGCACATCGCTGCTGGGCTCGTGCCGCTCCCTCTCCCCTGCCCTCCACAGCTCTCCCATGCCCTCCACACCTCTCCCCTGCCCTCCACACCTCTCCACACCTCTTCCATGCCCTCCACACCTCTCCCATGCCCTCCACACCTCTCCCCTGCCCTCCACACCTCTCCACACCTCTTCCATGCCCTCCACACCTCTCCCCTGCCCTCCACACCTCTCCACACCTCTTCCATGCCCTCCACACCTCTCCACACCTCTCCCCTGCCCTCCACACCTCTCCACACCTCTCCACACCTCTCCCATGCCCTCCACACCTCTCCCCTGCCCTCCACACCTCTCCACACCTCTTCCATGCCCTCCACACCTCTCCACACCTCTCCCCTGCCCTCCACACCTCTCCACACCTCTTCCATGCCCTCCACACCTCTCCCCTGCCCTCCACACCTCTCCACACCTCTCCACACCTCTCCACACCTCTCCACACCTCTTCCATGCCCTCCACACCTCTCCACACCTCTCCCCTGCCCTCCACACCTCTCCACACCTCTCCACACCTCTCCCATGCCCTCCACACCTCTCCACACCTCTCCACACCTCTCCCATGCCCTCCACACCTCTCCCCTGCCCTCCACACCTCTCCACACCTCTTCCATGCCCTCCACACCTCTCCACACCTCCCCCTGCCCTCCACACCTCTCCACACCTCTCCACACCTCTCCCCTGCCCTCCACACCTCTCCACACCTCTCCACACCTCTCCCCTGCCCTCCACACCTCTCCACACCTCTCCACACCTCTCCCATGCCCTCCACACCTCTCCCCTGCCCTCCACACCTCTCCACACCTCTTCCATGCCCTCCACACCTCTCCACACCTCCCCCTGCCCTCCACACCTCTCCACACCTCTCCACACCTCTTCCATGCCCTCCACACCTCTCCCCTGCCCTCCACACCTCTCCCCTGCCCTCCACACCTCTCCCCTGCCCTCCACACCTCTCCACACCTCTTCCATGCCCTCCACACCTCTCCACACCTCTCCCCTGCCCTCCACACCTCTCCCCTGCCCTCCACAGCTCTCCCCTGCCCTCCACACCTCTCCCCTGCCCTCCACACCTCTCCACACCTCTCCACAGGTCCACAGGAGCCATCAATTCCACACTTCCCATTCATTGTAAGCAGCCGTGCAATGCGCCACGGTGCATTTGGAGAGATCGCTTCACATTGAACCTACTGTAACATTGAGGTATAGTCTACTTAAACCAGGGGCATCCAACACCACTCGTCACCTCTCTGTCCAAACATACCACTGTAAACCCAAAAGAAAGACCGATTCAGCAACTGACGACTTATTTCAGGCATCAAATCAGAAACACACTTCAGTTAACTATTTTCGGAGTAGAAGAGAAAGGTTGCAACGAGACACCATGTTTTCCCAGCTTGAAATCCTTCCACAGACGGCCCAGTGAGTGACACAGTGTTCGTCCAATCAGGCGCAGCAAGGAACCAATATCGAAGGGCCGCCTCTCAAACTTCCAAATACTGGGATGCAAGTCGATCCCTCGCATGAAGGGATGCCCTGTGGAAACGTACCATCAGCTCTCTGCACGGAGCCGTACCTTCAAACCACACACACACGCACGCACCAACACACACGCGTGCACGCACACACACACACACGCACGCACGCATGCACGCACGCACGCACGCACACACACACACACACACACACACACACACGCATAAGTCCATGCAGAAACACACATAAACACATAGACTACCAGTCAACATTTTGATCTAAAAACATCTGCTTAAATGCTTGAAATGAGTTTCAAAGTTAATATATTAATAATAATAATATATATATTATAATATTAATCTCTTTCCAAAGCCTTTGTCTTTTGCAAAGGGCGGCTACTTTAATTAAAAAATCAAAAATAAAATGTGGTTTTGAATTATTTTGTTTTTTTTTGCTCCCTGCATAATTCCATCTGTGTTCTTTCATAGTTTTGATGTCTTCACTGTTATTCTAAAATGCGGGAAACCGTGTGAAAGAAAAATGTCTGTGTCCAAACGTTTGACTGGTGGTGTATAAACACACTATCTATTCTCACACACAAACATAATTAGCTGCGTAGCCAGCTCTACCCCACACACACCTTCTGTTCTCTGCTCTCCATGCACACTTACAAACAACACACACAACACCAGCCCCGCGCGCACGCACACACACGCACGCACACACGCACGCACGCACGCACACACACACACACACACACACACACACACACACACACACACACACACACACACACACACACACACACCTCTGAGTCATTCTCTTTGTTCTTCCTCCGATGAGAAATGATATAGATATGAGAGAACTATGGACTTTAGGACACCGGATGTGTGTTTGAATATTTCAGTAGGTTGTGTACGTGTGTGTGTGTGTGTGTGTGTGTGTGTGTGTGTGTGTGTGTGTGTGTCTCTGTCTGTCTGTCTGTCTGTCTGTCTGTCTGTCTGCGTGCGTGCGTGCGTTAGCTGCCCAGCCCAGCACATGCTATGAATAATGTATCTTTGTTAGTCACACACACACACACACACACACACACACACACACACACACACACACACACACACACACACACACACACACACACACACACACATCTCTGCAGCTGCAGACTGATTCATGCAGAGCAGCACATGGCCTCCCCCACACTGACAAGTTGAGGGTGAGGATATATTAGCAAGTCTCGGTTTGCTTTGAAACTTTGACATTTTTGTCAAATGATTTTTTGCAATAGCCTACGTAATTGGAGTTGAAGTGGTGGTGAAGTACTGAGGGTTGCAGGGATGAGAGAGAGAGAGAGAGAGATGAGAGGAGGTGTAGAGACTAGAGAGGGATAGAGGAGTGAGATTACAGAGATACTCTCAACAGCACTGAGATAACTGACGGTGTGCAGCATTGTTTAATTGCCTCCTGGACACTCCCCTCTAATCTTCACACACACACACACACACACACACACACACACACACACACACACACACACACACACACACACACACACACACACACACACACATTTTTAAACACTTTTTTAGCTGTGGTTTTTTCTTCTTCTTCTTCTTCTGTGGTGTTTTAATTAGAGCCCAACCGATATATCGGTCCACCGATATTATCGGCCGATATGTTGGCCGATATTGCAGATTTTTATTTTATTTTGTATTGTTTAAGTTATAGACAGCATGTTGTGTCTATTTTATATTTTTTCTTAACTCAAGTTATATTTTATATTGATTCTATTTGTGTTTTGAAGTTTACTGTTTCATTGCATTGATGTAATTTTGGACAATAAAGTTTATTGATAAGCTCTAAAATATCCTCCCTACATTACATATCTCAAGTCATGTCAAGTCATATATTTGTCAAGTGTTTGATATTTGAGGGATCATTGCAAAAACAAATTGTAATATAATGGGTATTTATAATATAAGAATATCGGCCGATATATCAATATCGGAATTTTTTTACTCCCTAATATCGGTATCGGCATCGACCTCAAAAATCCAGTTTCGGCCGGGCTCTAGTTTTAATGCAGTTGGCATCTTTTATGCTGCATTGCCACCTCCTTCTGGATTTATCCATCCACTGTTTCCCTACATTCTGTCAATCCTCCCATTCTGGTCTTTAGCTGCAGCCAGCAGGGCCAGCAGCTAATAAGTCACTTGGTCGGTCGGTCCACTAAATCAATGTCAATGGAATGAATGACAGACAGACAGGCAGGCAGGCAGGCAGACAGGCAGGCAGACAGGCAGGCAGGCAGGCAGGCAGGCAGGCAGACAGGCAGACAGGCAGACAGGCAGACAGGCAGACAGACAGGCAGACAGGCAGACAGGCAGACAGACAGACAGAGAAAATTCTACCACCCTTGAGTTTATAAAATGCTTTCACACCTAAATTTTAATGTCATGCCAAATTCAATGATATTTTGTCAAAGAAGTCAGATTAAAACAAAGCCTCGCCACCTTTATTAATGAACTTGGAATCAAATACGTTTGTTTATCCCCATCGTTTTACCTGAATTAAATCTCTCTCTCTCTCTCTCTCTGTCTCGCTCTCTCTCTCTCTCTCTCTCTCTCTCTCTGTCTCTCTCGCTCTCTCTCTCTCTGTTGAATCTGTTGTGAATCAATGCTCCCCTGTTGTCTCTTTAAAGATGGCCGAGAGGCGTCAGAGCGTGCGTCCGTCTTTTGAACTGCTCTGACTCTGCAGGCACATGTGCTGCAGCCTAATGAAAGCCACTGAAGCGTTTGTTATGAAAAGCCATCGGGAGCGCTCCGGATACGGTTCCCCCGAGGAACGTGAGCGGCAGCGCCTATCATCCGCCGGCCCCAGTGCGTCGCCACCAGGGAATCTTTATGGAATCTTTACGATGGCGCTCGGTGCCTTTTCTGTTATGCCGATCGTGATTGATAGGCCCAAGCACCAAGCTATACAGTCCACAGGTCAAAACAGGGTGACATGTTTGTTACTGGTTGGCACTGGCAGGGAGGAGGACCGCATCGTTCTTGGGGGGGGACAACATGTCGTTTGCTGTTGCCTCGTTTCAAGATGCAATAAGTAACGTATTTTTACTGGCCCAGAGCACCAGATCAGCGTCACGTGTCTGTGGGGGCGGGGTTGATAGAAGTGATCAATCAATTGATCAATACCAATGACTCACCAATTAGTTGAGCAGCTGCTTTCCAATTAGGGTCAATAAAGCTGATAGATCTGCCTTGATAAAAAATAAAAATAAATCACTGATTCTGTTATCTGTTGCTCTGCTCTGGAGACTGGAGAGTGGTGCACCTGCCTCAGATGTTATCACTCGGTTGAATGGGTGCTGGTTATCAGCCCCATACATATGGGTTTGAAGGGTCCAGTAGGTACCTGCTGTTATCAAACGGATAGTTCCGGTCCTTGATTGTGATTGGCTGAGCCACGTTCGAAGCCGTTGTAAAAGACTCTTAGTTAGTTTACTTTAAATAAACACGCACCTGTGACCTCATCACAGTATCACTGCACCGTGTTAGCTAGCTACGTTAGCTAAGCATGAGACTTTTGAATAGACCTTTTGGAAACTCTCATTGGTGTTTTGCTCGCACCTGTGTTTACCCTGCCTTTTTGACAAAAAATGCCCCCCGTGAAAAGGGTCTATTGCCTCTGGCTAAGCCCGCCGCCTGCTGGTGTAACAACGTTCGTCAGCCTGAAAACACCACTGAGGGAGCTAAACATTAGCTACTTAGCCATTTCGAGTCACGCTCTTCCTATGGCGGGCATCAGCTTTAAAATCCGTCGTCTGGTTGTTGATATCTCAGCAATAATGTGGCTATCCTCAGCAGCTATAAGCTAATCATGAAATACTGTTTCCGGGGTAACTTGCGCTGTTTTTCCTGGTGTATCTGATGACGTGCGGACGCTGAACTGACTGTAGCTGTTTTTCCTGGTGTATCTGATGACGTGCGGACGCTGAACTGACTGTAGGGGGGGGCTTGAAGGACTCCATTGCTTGGCGGAAGAACGATTATTTCTCTTCAATATTGTATTTTGTTGTTGTTGCTCAAACCTGACAAGGCAGGTTATACAGTTATGTAGCAACCGCTTTATAAAAGCAATAAGCTGCGTAAGGCTGTGATTTATACTGATTTGACAACACGAGTCACGACACACACTCTCTCCTTCTGAACGTACTCGCACTGAACGTACACCTGCTAGGAGCAGGTGCAGCAGGCCCCTTCTATATCTACTGTTATACAACAGTTAGTTCCGGCCAGGCAATTTGATTGGACAAGAGGGATCCTACCAGTGCCAATATTTCATGATAATGCACTGGCGCTTCACTGTGTGTAGATCACTCCGCTTTACAGCTGCCCTAATCAACAAAATGTTGATTATCGGCACTGCTGTGATTATCTTTGGCACTCGGCCTGCGGCCTCGTGCCTACGACCGAATCACAGCAGTGCCGATATTAGCCAACAACCGCACTCCCTCTCGTGTGATATTGCTTAAACGACCACTGATAACGGCCACTCAGTCGAGTGATAACAGCCCAAGCAGGTGGGAGACTTGTGTGTTTTTTATTCCCTCTCTATTTTATTGTATTTTATTTTTATTTCATGTTATTATTTTTTTGATCAATTTTTTTTTTTAATACATTTTAACATACAAAAAAAACAACAAGCCACAAACATCTACACAAAGAATACAAATACAAATACATACATAAACACAAACAAACTGTCAGAATCTGCTTTGGTTATGTAGACTGTTTCTCCAGGCAGTGAATGGAGAGAGAGGGGGGGGGGGAGACACAATTCTCCAGTCTGTGTGTGTGTGTGTGTGTGTGTGTGTGTGTGTGTGTGTGTGTGTGTGTGTGTGTGTGTGTGTGTGTGTGTGTGTGTGTGTGTGTGTGTGTGTGTGTGTGTGTGTGTGTGCGCGCGCGCGTGCGTGCGTGTGTGCGTTTGCCAAGTATGTTTGTGTAATGACATAATTGATGAAATGTCATGAGTGTTTATCTTGCCCTCTGCAAATATTCGACAATTTCTAGGAATTGAGCTTGTTAGAGCATCTGGAAGACTCAAATGTTCAGATGATTGAAATAAGCATCACAGACACGTGGAAACTCGCTGTAGAAAGTCTGTATTCTGCATAGATCAATACAAATAATCACCCCAAGTGTCTGTACTCTGTAACGCTAAAGTCTGAACGCACGACGTATAAAATGTCGCCTAAATTAAGCTCTGATATTTGTGTGCGTATCTCAGCTCGAGGAAAACCAAAGGATGCAATGCATCACGGAGAAGGCCGACATAAAACACCCTGGATTTGTCCCTGCTCCTATAGCTAAGTTACAATTGTCCATGCCAGCATTTTGGTATTAAGTTGTAACTTAAGTCTAATGTTGGAACTATTTCAGTTGGTGCAACCGTTTAGTAAACTGAGACTTTACGTTTCAAACGTTTGAGCTTAACGCTTAAATTCAGCTGGCTGCACAGCCATAGCCATTAGGGGTGTCAAAAATAATCGATTATAAGATGCATCGCGATGCGGACGTGCACGATTCTGCATCGATTCACAAATGTCAAAAATCGATTATAAAAAAAAAAAAAATATATATATATATATATATATATATATATATATATATATATATATATATATATATATATATATATATATATTTTTTTTTTAAATAATCAAATAAAATATAATGGAAGTACATGCACTTGTTTATTTTAATTATGGATCATAATACAATGCAATTCCAAATGCACTTTTATTTTAAAAGTAGCCACACTGTGAGAAAAAAGAAAGTGAGAAAAAATAAATCATGTATTGGGGAAAAAAAGTGATGCATCGATTTAAGACGCATCGAGATGCATCGATAATCGTAATCAAATCGAATCGTAGCCCTCTGAATCGTAATCGAATCGAATCGTGAGGCCAGTGAAGATTCACAGCCCTAATAGCCATAGCCCAACGACCCACAACACACAGCATGGAAAGTCCTTCTGTGTGTGTGTGTGTGTGTGTGTGTGTGTGTGTGTGTGTGTGTGTGTGTGTGTGTGAGAGAGAGAGAGAGAGATAGAAGGAGTGAGGCAAAGAGAGAGCGTGTCTGTTTGTTTGTGTGTGTGCATGCATGCGTGTGAAACTTGTTCTGCATGTGTGTGTGTGCGCGTGTGCGTGAATGTATGCATGCGTGTGTGTGTGCGTGCACACGTGCATGCGTGTGTGCACGTGTGTGTGTGCATGTGTGTGTGTGTGTGTGTATACGCACACGCACACAGTCCATTGACGGGAGTCATTCTAATGCAGAGTGAGCCTCTGTTTGTCTAAGTAAGCCTTCTCCCAGGCCTGCAGCCAGAGCACCCAGCCTGACACAACAACACAGCATCACACCTACTCACTGTCCACCAGAGCAGAGAGAGTGTGTGTGTGTGTGTGTGTGTGTGTGTGTGTGTGTGTGTGTGTGTGTGTGTGTGTGTGTGTGTGTGTGTGTGTGTGAGACAGAGAAAGAGAGAGTGAGAGTGAGAGAAAGAGAGAGAGAGAAAACAGAGGGACCTTTTTAACATTAGATTAAAATGAAATAGACCCACTTGACTGGTTGACAATTGTGCTTGGATGTGTATGTGAGTGAGTGAGTGAGTGAGTGAGTGAGTGAGTGAGTGAGTGAGTGAGTGAGTGTGTGTGTGTGTGTGTGTGTGTGTGTGTGTGTGTGTGTGTGTGTGTGTGTGTGTGTGTGTGTACAGTATGTGTGTGTGAGACATAGAGCTCAACAGTCACATGATGACACCTCAGTTCCAGAAGCACATTTCATATATTTCATATTCTGCAATGATATTCTTATTATTATCCATAATGTCGTAACCGCCTGACTTAGCAGGGGCGAGGTAGCTGTGAAACGATGTATGTTCCTGTAGAAGCCACAAATCTGTATGATATCATCCTTTTCTGTCTCTTTTTTATTACATTTTTTATTCGATATCATGGAGAAGTACTATAGTGTCTTTGATTGGTGGAGCTCGCTGTATGATCGTCTGTGATTGGTGGAGCACACTGGCTAGGCTACTACAAACTGACTGATAGTATGTTACGTTGACCATTACGAGTCACGCTGCCTTCAACACTGCGTCCCGGTGTGGAAATGCAGCTATATATATACGATAACGTTAGCCATGGAGCTAATAGTGTAATGGCGGACTTTCAAGACCGCTGGTCCCGCCCACTCAGAGTGCTCCCCCATTGGCTGAAATGCTCTGTCGCTCAATTTTTGGCTTTAACCAAGTTGTTTTAGTTAACCATAACACTGTGTGTTAACAAGTGACGCCAATGAGGACTAAACTCATCAGTGATGAGTTAGGAGTGAGAATGCATTGCCTGACTTTTATTTAATTTAATTTTTTCCCCCCCGATTCTTTTTTTATCCCATTTTTTATCCCCCTTAGTGCTAATTTAATTTTGTATTTATCCTGGTTGCTACTCCACCCTCTGCCGATCTGGGGAGAGCCGAAACTGGCTCCATGTTTCCTCCGAGACATGGGCAGTTAGCCAGCCGCTTCTTTTCACCTGACAGAGGAAGCTTCACCGGTAGGACATAGCACGTGGGAGGTTCACGCTATTCCAACCAGTTCCCCTCCCTCTGAACAGGTGCCCCTAACGACCAGAGGAGGAACCACATTAGCCACCAGGATATTGCATGTTTTGGTGAAGGGGGTTCCTATATGAAGGAAACCCCCGGGAGGCACGGGGAGAACATGCAAACTCCACACAGAAAGGCCCTTTTGACGACCCCACCCGGGCGGTGGGCACTCGAGGACATGCGGACGGGCACGCATTCCTTCAGCGTTCACAGCGTCCCAGGTGGGAATCGAACCCAGGACCTTCGAGCTGTGAGGCGACAGCGCTTACCACTGCACCACCGTACCCCCCAGTACGCAGCCTGACTGATGAGTTGACTATAAACCTGCCCCAGAAACAAAAAAGCACAATGTCCCTAAAATCCCATCAAGAGAACCTGGAACCAAAACAGGTATAGGAAGATTGAACCAGAAGCAGTAATACCCTCTGCTACCACTTGTCAGAGCAGAGGAACAGTGCTGTGAAAACGATGCTAATTGACTGTAAATGGGATAATTGGTGTTTGTTTGGGCTCAGTTCTGCTTTTTAAAAAGGTCTTATTGTTCCTGCAGCACCTCGCTCAGCTGCAGATATAAAGACTCCACTGCCAGGAAATGGCCTTCTTTTATGAGCGATGCATCAGCCATCATATCTAATGTGTCCTGGGACCAGTGATGTTAGAGAACAGTACCACACACACACACACACACACACACACACACACACACACACTCACACACGCACATGCACGCACACACGCACACACAACACACGCACGCACGCACGCACGCACGCGCACACACACACACACACAGCAACACAATCACATGCGTGTGGAACATGATAGAGTGCGTAGCTTCCAAACGGTGGCAGCCAGGTGACAAACGTCTTGTCCCCTCTGCGTCTCCGGGCCTTGTTAAGTAAAGAGAAGAGGAGTGGCTTTGGGAGAGGTCTCTGTATACATGACTGTGGGCTCTATCTCCTGACAGGCGCTATCCCTAAATAGCGCTTTGCGCACCTGTTTGCGTGTGCCTTAAGGCACGGAAGATAGCATTCCGCCTTGCGCCAGGTGTTCTGCCGAGTTTTGCTCCCCCGCCAATCAGCAAAAAAAAGCATCCCCACCTCACGGGAGCTACTTGTAATCATTTATACAGAAATGTAACTGTTTAAAAGTGATATAATTGTCTGGTAGACATGACCTCCCTGATTTCCAAGTTAAAACAGCCCCGAAATATGTTGGGGATGCAATTCTCAGCCGGGATGCGGAAATTAGAGCCGTGCCAAAATCATCTGCGCCCCAAAATGCCTGTGCAAACGGGATTTTGGCAGTCTTAACTACCAGAATTATTCACAGGCGTGGCCAGACAAGGCTGGGCATTACGTCAATCAAAACCAGATCCCCGTCTTGCAATGGTTGTTTGCGCGAGGCAATATGCTGTAATTCTCTCCATGCGTAATAGAGTGTACTCACTCGTGCGAGGACAGAGAGAGCTTATTGACAGATCGTCTGTGGTGCCAACGACCCTCCAGCTTATGAAGGTAAATAGCCTATGTCCATTGTCCAACAAGTTTTCTCAATGAATTTCCCTCTTTGCGATGTGATAAAAGTTTCTCAGTGAGTTATAGTTGATTGCCTCATTGAATTATCTGCTAATACCCAATTTTAGCAGCATAATTTCATGTCTTGGCGTGGCAAGGCTAATGACATATCCAAAAGGAATTCCACTTTCCACTCCGCAAATACCTCTCTGCGCTGGGAGTGCAGCCGTAATCTCCGTGCAGCAAAGTAATTGTGCGCTGCTGACGATAGCATAATGCCATCTATCACCACATTTTAGCGCTGAAACGCCTGCTTTGGCATGTGGCAGCCAAAGCCCAGTACAATTATCACAGGCATGCGCTTGTGTCCGCCCCCAATTTGCATTGCGCACGCCGTTAAACGAGCGCAAACGCTAAATTAGCGCTTTTGGGAAGATAGAGCCCCACATGTCCTGTCCCGGGACAGCGGTGAGGTAGATCGTGCTTCAGGAAAAAAGCTCTGCAGCCAGTAACTTGAAGTTACTGCATGACTTTCTCCAGTGCTGGCACAGTGCTAAAACCAAGTGTGGAGATAGGTCTGGCTAGGCAAGACTATGGAAGGCTCCAGTGTTCTGCAGTCACGTAGTTACATTAACTTAGTTACTGTAATTTCATTACTTTCCCAGTAACTAGTAATGTAAGGGATTACAATTTCCAAAAAGTAATCATCCAAGTAACTTGAAGTTACTGCATTACTTTCTCCAGCACTGGCACAGTGCTAAAACGGGGTGTGGAGATAGGTCTGGCACTGACTGTTGGCAGAACACAATTCGTTTTTTTCTCCTAGATAGGCAAATAATTAAAAAGTCTGCGGTTTGACCGATTGTTTGACTCCTCCTGTAAGGTTAATTATTGTTCCAACAAAGTGGATTCACTTCTGAAAAGGATCTGGCTAAACCGGTTAGGGAAGGAGGGGGGTAGCTAAAGTAATATATCAAAGTAACGAGGGAAAACAACAAATTACTTTTGACACCAAGTAATAAGTCAAGTAATTTGTATTACTCTTTAAAGGAGTAATCAGTAATAAGTAACTAATTACACTTCCTGAGCAACTCTGATGCTGAGGGGACATGACTGTATTCTGCTGTTCATATTGATGTTTCAGCCACATTATATGAAAGCTCACAAATGGAAGGAAGACATGTCAACATCATCGACATCATAATATCATAAACATGACATAGCGTATATCATAATATGCATCATGATAATCAATATCATAAACATGACTCTGGAACGGGAAAGCCGGGTGCTGTCGATGCTCTTCTGTTCCGTCATTCTCTCTCCTCTCCTCTTTTCCCCTCTTCTCTCAGCCTCCCCCCC